>NC_048219.1:117949112-118249112 GCF_002007445.2 Ailuropoda melanoleuca | reverse complement strand
TAGACCCTTAATAAATATTTCCTTAGTGAAAAATTTTTCTGAGAAAAACTGCAGTGAAGACTTAATGGTTGCTTGTGTAAGATGATTTCTTTAAGCTTTTGTATGGGACACTGCATGATGTGATAAATGCCTTGAAGTGGGGGTGGGTGAGTAAGGAGCATTCACAATGTCAAGATCCTTCAAACAGATCTCATCTCTGCAAATGGATCAAACAGGAATCTGAAGCTCAATTTTAAAAATTTCGCCTTTGGGCTTTCCCATAGGAAGAGTATACAAAACAGAACCACATGGGGAACTACCCATTCATAGACCACCAGTGAGTTCAGAAAACTTCGGCACTCCCCAAACATGTAGGAGAAATCCTCCATACCAGGAGGAAGCACAAGAATATTTGGGTTTCCAATGGTAGTGTTAATCTAAGAAAGATAGCTGGTAGAAGCAGATACTTTGTTTCCTCCAAGAAATTATCCTGTCCTCAGAAGTAATAATGTTCCAACCTTAGGAAGATACAGCTTATAAATTGGGAATTTTATCTGGAGAATGTGTGAGGGAGCAACTGCTCTTCTGGCTTCTCTAAGCCATGCTTCTGACAATCACCAAGGAGAGAGATATAAGGTAACAAAAGCCACTTCTGTTCTAGAAGCTGCAAATAAGTGGGAAGAGAAGTCCGGTTGGACATGTGAGAGGGGTGCTGGCGTCAATCTGCCTCTCCTCAATGTTGCTTTCTTCAGGCATGCTAACAATATTCTCAGAAGTGTATGCAGGCTGGGCTCACTCTGATACCTTCATTACCACTATTGGTGTCTGTGTTGTCTCTTGACTAGACTGCAAACTAGACTCATTTTTAAATATATTATTTTGGAAATTTCCAAACACAAAAATGAAGGGATTGGCATTTTATTTTATTTTATTTCATTTTATTTTATTTTTTAAAGTGTTGTTGTTGTTTTTTTTTAGATTTTATTCATTTATTTGACAGAGATAGAGACAGCCAGCGAGAGAGGGAACACAAGCAGGGGNTATTTCATTTTATTTTATTTTTTAAAGAGTTGTTTTGTTTTTTTTTTTTAGATTTTATTCATTTATTTCACAGAGATAGAGACAGCCAGCGAGAGAGGGAACACAAGCAGGGGGAGTGGGAGAGGAAGAAGCAGGCTCATAGTGGAGGAGCCTGATGTGGGGCTCGATCCCACAACGCCGGGATCATGCCCTGAGCCAAAGGCAGATGCTTAACCGCTGTGCCACCCAGGCGCCCCGGGATTGGCATTTTAAAAAAATACCACAGAGAAAAATTATTAACATGTTTAGGCTACTATATTAAAACTATAACTTCTGTTTTATTAAATATTAAATAAAACCAGTCACCTATTCTTATCACCTCTCTCTCATCTGAAAATTGTACCACACTTCTATTTTTATGCTCATTAAATTATTTTCCTTTAATCTACATGCTCACAACCCTGTGCTTTAAACACTGGAATTTGCCCTTATAAACTAGCCAATTTCATTTCCTCAAATACTACCTCCTGCCATATAATCTAAATCACTGTCTGAATTTCAAGGTCTTTAAACTATCAAATAAGATTTTCTTCTTCATCTAGATTGAGTTCCTTACTCCCTCATTAACACATTCATATCCATTTCTGCTCAGACTTTCAGTTCTGTAATTTCTCTAACATGAAAGTTTCTTCCATTCCCTCCTCAGCCCTACAATCAGCCTCAGAACCCAACCTCATTTCCATCTAGTCCAAGCACACATTCCTGATCAGAGCTGACCTCACTTTGAATACCTAAGCACTTGTCTATGCTAAACATGATGGTATATCATACTATAGCTTATATTTGTTCCAATTTTTTTTAAGATTTTATTTTATTTATTTATTTGAGAGAGAGAGAACATTAGCGGTGGGGTGGGGCAGCAGGAGAGGGAGAAACAGACACCCCCTGAGCAGGGAGCCCGATGAGGGGCTTGATCCCAAGACCAGGGGATCATGATCTGAGCCAGAGGCAGATGCTTAAGTGACTGAGCCACCCAGGCGCCCCTGTTCCAGTGTTTTGGTATGTGATCACTTTGTGTTTTCTGTAGGAGTATCAAGTCAGTGAGGTCAGGACACATGTCTTCTGAAGCTCTTACATCTGTGAGTCCTAATTCTGGCAGCCCATTAGACTCACAAGAGATCTTTGTACAAAATTAATTAATTAATTAATTAATTAAATAAACTAGAGTTATGCTATGTCAGATATATTCAAGATAGGGCCTGAGAATTATATTTTATAGGCTTCCAGGTGATTCATTTATACGTGTTTCAGTGTTGATTTGTGGAACAACACTTGGGATCTCCTACTGCAGAGAATAATGGTCAGACTGAGCATATTAAAAAACATATGATCCAGACATATTAATTTGCTAAATTCATAGGATCTGTGGTCAAGCATTAGGCATCTTTATAAGATTACCTGAAAGTGCATAACAGAAATAAAAAATGAAACTAATTCAAAATTCATCTATAATTACCTAATAATAATAATAATAATACTTCTTTGATGATACCCTGAAATAAGTCAACTATGATACAGTTATTTTAAACCCTGCTTCTATTTAATGCATCTTGTTGAGTGGAAATCCATAGAAGATACTGTCATTAATTAACCACATAGATTTTGAACATCATCTCTAAGTCAGCTTTAAAATTGAATATGTATATTATAGTTTTGTTCTCTTTGCTATAATCGTGCTATCTGGGAGAATGCTAGTTAAAGCATCACAGTACATAAATTTGGATCTTTAAAGCAGGAAGAGAAGGAAAGACAGTTCTGTCCCTTTGCTCATGCCAATCCCAAGAGGAAAGTAACATTGCAGGATTATTGGATCACAGTAACCAGTGAGCAGGATCAGTTTATTCCAAAGGGCCACACATTTCCATGTTGCCCTCTTCTTTTTTTTACTTCCTCCATGCAGCTTGTTAAGCAAAATTGAGCAAGGGACTCTTGTTTGTGTTGTGGAACAGTAGATAAGTTCATGATCATCAGACCTTGGGCAATCTAATAATAAAATGAAAAATCTCTGTCATTTCTATGATTTTTTAAAAAGTATATAGCCCTGGCAGCAGCTTTTCTTCAGGAGAATTGATTGATAAAACAGAATGTAAGCCTCCTTTTATCATCCATCCAAATACTGCAAAAAGCCATTTTAACCTTATCATGTTCCTTTCCAACCTCTTGGATTCAGTAAGAGGTACTACATGTCAGATCTACCCATTCATGGCACCAGACTCTTGACTATGATAATCAGGAAGTTCTGTCCAGGTGAACATATAAAGTCATGATAGTAGTTCTAACATGGAACTTCATCAGGTTGACAAAATGATATATTTAAAAAAATCAATCCTAAACTCTTCTGTCTCTCTGTCTTTCTCTTCATTTTTGTTCTGTTATGAATTTCTGCCTCCTATCACTAAAGATCTGTTGATAATTCATCTCAGGAAAAAAGAGTATGTCAAGGTACAATTTAAATAGTCTTTTCTTTCATGCCATTCTATGGCATCTGGGCTGCAGTGCCTGCTTCTTGTTTTAAGGACCTTATTAATAATTGCAGAAACTGTCTTAGACTTTGCTTATTCACTTGCTCAAAGAATGATCTTTCATTACTAGGTCTTTAATAGATTGGTTTCTCTGCTACGTTTGCTTTCTTTTAATATTCTCTGCAAAATTGTGGCTTCCTCCATTACTAATGAAAGAAAATCGAGGAGAGCTGTTTTGGCTCTCTGTCTCTTTTTCTCCCAGGACATATCACTGTTCTATTTGCTACTCTATTCTCTTTGCCGTTTATCAGAATTCTCCTTTGTGCTGTGGCAAAGGGAGGGTCATTTAAAAATCATTCTTTGGGAAGAATGTACTGCTGTTTGGGCATTGTCAGGACACTCTCCCTGTAAAACATTACAAATCTTATGGGCAGGAACTTAAGAGAGCTCATGGATATTATCACACCCAATATTGTGAAGGGTAATAGTGCTCAGCAAATGCTTATTAAATGAATCAATGATATGACACTGAGAATTTTGTTTGGATATCTACCATAATATGTGATTCAATAAGAAAATACCGATGTTCAAAAATTGCTTNATATGAATGTGGTTCCTTGATATGACACTGAGAATTTTGTTTGGATATCTACCATAATATGTGATTCAATAAGAAAATACCGATGTTCAAAAATTGCTATCCACTTAAAGCAGTGCCTTAATAAAAAAAAAAAGACCATAAAAATTCCACATACAGACTTGTTTAGCAATTTTAGAATAGTCCTTTGTGTTGCTAAAATTTTAGTGTCTGTTTCATCCATTTTTTAGAAATTTGACCCCAGGATACCATAGAAAAAAGACTGTTCAAAGTTGTTTTTTTATTACCATTATGCATTAAATCAAGGAAATATAGAATAATAATATGATTTTAAGAAATATGGCTTAATTTACAATCATTTACATTTTATTTTATTTGTAATGTAAACCATATTATCAACGACATTACTCTAAACATTCCCCAGACTTGAGACTAATTTTAGTAGTTAAGGCTAAATCATTTTTTAATTGATATTTAAAGCTCAGAGGGAAAAAAAATCTATTGTGTACCTTCACCCACTGATAATTTCTGAAAACATTTGGTGCATATTTTCTAGAAATTTCCTTTTTCCAATTTAAGCTACATTTTAATATTTCTGCCTTTCATTTCATAAGAAGACATATTCTAACATTTGCATTACATGAAGATGCAATTCAGTGAGGGGTCAAATTCCTGTTGCTTATCAATGCATTAGCCTTCCTCGATTCTGCATGGTTGCAATCTCTAATAATTTTTAGGTTTTGTTCAGTGATTAATTTTGGCATATGTTCCACAAAGAATCACACAATGTGAGAATCAGAATAAACTCTTCTGAAGTTACTTTAGTCACTTCCACTAATAACCTCATTTTATATAGTTGAGGGTAAGAGAAGTGAATTGATTTGTGCAATGTGACAACTAGTTGGTTACAGAGTTGAGAATAGACTATATCATAAATGATTTTGATCTTATGATTATCTTATGATACTTAGAATTGGATTATAAATAATTGTTCAAAAGTCATTCATGTTTAATTTTTATTTGGTAGAAATTTGTCATTTACTGCAACATCAATGAAACTTCTGTGAATATACAGAGTCAAAAGAGAAATAAATCTAATGAATTTTTTTCTTTTGAAGTACAATTGAATGTTATATTAAAGAAAGATTACTGTTGTTAGCTAATTCTGCAACTATATAGGCCAAAGAAATCTATAACAACAGAACTTTGAAGCATGAGTGATATAGAATTATGGATATTAATTCAGTCTTTCCATGTGGTGTTCAGTGAAATATTAAGCTTTAGAGTCTGTGTGGGAGTGTATCTAAATATAGTTGTTATTTTGCATTTTTATTCTGCAGTTTCTCAGACATATTCATGGCAGAGAAGGGAAAAAAAATGTCTGCCGTAAAGGCATGATTCCTGATAGGATGCCGAGAGGTCAGTTCTTCACAGCCAAAGCACAGTATAACTAGAATCAAGAGTTCCGCTGGTTCTCTTCTGATTTCGTCTTCCTAACTCTCCCATCTTGCTCTGGATTCTTCTGGGTAGCTTCAAAAGTATATTTTCCCAGAGATGCCGACTTCCGTGAAAAATTCTTGCACAGACTGTAACTAATTAGTTTAACTTAAAATTACAATTTATCCATTTTCTGGCAGCCTTTTCAACAACCTGGAGTACTGTTGGGGTAATAGAGATCAAAAGTTCTAGATTAGATATTGGAAACCCTTGAGCCAAGTATTGGGACTTGACCCAAGGGTGTGTTCTTTGGACAGGTACACGGTCTTAAAGTTTGCAAATTTTTTAATGTTTTTAGGAAGATCTGTGTATTCTTTATCCTTTAGTTTATCAATCCCCGTTATCTTTCATAACTCAGCTTCACACTTTGATTCTATTTGCCTCCTATAACCCCTGCTTAAATGACCACATCCGCTCAATGTTATATATCATAGAATCATAGAATTTCAGATATGGGAAGAATTTGAGATCATCTGGATTAAGCTCTTTATTTTTTTAGATAAGAAATGGATCCAGAGAGGTGAAGTGATTTATAGAAGGTGAAACATGACTAAGGGGAAAAAAAAAAGCAGCAGCAGCAGCTAACATTTATAGTGAACCTGAAATACTAGGTAGTGAACTGGACACTTAATTCATATCATCACATTTAATTCTGATACGCATAAATGAAAAAAATGATAGTTATGTTATATTCACATAGTTAAGGAAAATTCAAAGCGAACTTGAAAGTCAAATACTGGTCAGCTTGACCCGAAGCACGTGGTCTTCCAAACAGAACCAAACTTCCATTCCTCTCTCAGTGAACTTTCAGCTATATCATATTGCCAATCAATTAGGCAAATGATTTAGGATAAATAATTATGCTTGTCATTTTAAAAATGCACCCATCTGATAAACTTGCCACATGTTTGCCTTGGGTGTTTTTGCTTAAAATGTAGGAACATTCCAGAAGGAATCCCAAACTGAGATGTATTTGATGCCCTGTTTTTATTTATTTATTTTTTTAAGGTTTTATTTATTCATTTGTGAGATGTTGCACAAGCAGGGGGTGGGGGCAGAGGAGAGAGAGAGCAGACTCCCCACTGAGCTGGAAGCCTGATGCTTAATCCCAGGACCAGGAGATAATGACCTGAGCTGAAGGGAGATGTTTAACCATCTGAAACACCCAGGCGCCCCGATGTCCTGTGTTATTATCCTATCTCCTGTCTCTTATCCTTAACTGTCTCCTTATCCTGTGTTCATATCCTTAATATGTCATCTAAAAGTAAAATATAAAAAGGCAGATATGTCATTTCTCTTTATAATGTATTAGTTTGTGGATTCAGTATGAAATCACAGGGCTCCACTGCTTGAAAGCTACATGAGATATTCCTAATTTCCTCATCTTCCCAACTATCTTAACACATCTGGCTTCCTGGTGTACGTATTTGTCAACCTAAGCTAAGTCATTGCTTACTCACACCAGCAACAGTTTATACTTACACAAGTTTTCTCAGTATTCATACAGAACCATAACAATCCCTGAGGTGTTTTTTTTTTGTTTTGTTTTGTTTTGTTTTTTAACCTATGCTTCACACCATTTGATGCCATACAGCTTAACACAGAAGAATGAAGGCACATTTTAAAGATCTCTGTCTTTTGGGTTTATGTGTTTCAGGAAGTTGTCAGGCAGAATGCATAGCAAATGATTTATTAAATATAAGAAAAAATGGAAGTCTACAGACCAACCATACCAGTCACCTTCTAAAATATTGAAATTTCCCTAGAAGTTATGTCTAGAAGGTTCATCAGAATCACTTATGAGTCATATTTATTATTTAATACAATGGAGGAAAGACTTATTAGCTATTGGGTTTTGGAATATATCCAGACAAAAGTGATGCTAGTTGGACTAGACTTGTGAAAGATCTATTAATGAGAGATTAATTGGTCATAGAACCACATACTGGAGGTGTATTATGAGGGTCTCAGGAGATGGATCAATTGGGATCATGATGCTTGATATGCAAAGGGAAAACAGAACAACCTAGATCACAATACATAAATATACAAATGGATTTTTTTTAAATAAAAAACCCTGGCAAACTGGTTAGCTTAAATATAAAATTAAAGCTCTTGCCTGCAACTACTGACCATTCATAAATGCTTTTGGCAATGATAGCCTCACATCTTTTCACCTACATAGACACTCTGAGAAGATGGATACCTGGTTCAAAAATATGCACAATTATTTTGATATGTCACTGATATTTACTTCATGTTCAGGAATCCCCCTTTATTCATGGGGGATGTGTTCCAAGATGCCCAGTACATGTCTGAAACTGCAATAGTACCTATATATACTGTGTTTTTTCCTACATGTACATACCTATGAGGAAGTTTATTTTATAACTTAGGCACAGTAAGAGGTGAACAACAATAAAGAGAGAATAAAATAGTCATAGCAGTATACTGTAATAACAGTTTTGTGAATGTGGCCTCTCTCAAAATATCTTATTGTATTGTAGTGTTATCTTCATAACAATATATAAATAAGTAATGTATAAATATAAGTAATATATAAAAATATATAGTAATATAGTATTATATTCAATCCTCTTCTTGTGATGATATGAGATGGCAAAATGCGTATTGAGGAGATGAAGTTAGATGCACTCATAGGCATTGTGATGTAAGTTTAAGTTACTATTGACCTTCTGACAATATGTCTAGAGGATCACCTACTTCCAGACAACGGTTGACCACAGGCAATTGAAACTGCAGAAATTGAAACTATGGATAAGGGGGACTACTGTAGTGTCTATATATTTAAAAATTGTGCATGCATTAATCCTTTGTATAAATAAACTTGGGATTTTAATGCAAGGAGTTCTAGAGTATGTATTTTTGTAATATAAATGACCATATGCATGTGTGCATGCACACGTGTGCATGTGCGCACACACGCACACACACACTTAACTGATCTATCCTGCTTTGTAAATTAAGACTTGTAATGAGAGGTATTGCTGTCAGTGTCACGAGTAGGTGAATATGGTTATAAATATGGTGCCCCTTTGGGCGATACCCTTTGTCTTATCCTGGAATTCATCTGCCCTCTCCTAATCATATGCATTAATAATTGGGCTGTTGTTTTCCCCCTCAAGTCTGTTTCAGGCTTGATGGAAGGCTGCTACTTGCCTATGTTCTCTAGAGTAAGAATATAAAGGAGAAATCCAAGAGACAGGCTTGAGGAAGAGTCAAATTTACATCTGAGTAGACTATCCACATGATTTCTCCTTCTGATGGAATCATCAACAAAAGACAATCTGGATAAAGCCCAGGTGGTTGGAAAATTGATACTGGTAAGTGGGATGACTGAAAGTGAAAGGTAGAAGAGAGAACCAAGTAAAATTTTGAATTCATAAAGGAGTAGCTTTGCAGCTTTTACAGAAATATCTCCATTCTCAGAGTAGTGTGGAAGTAGCTGTTAAAACTACTGGCCTACGATAATTTATTCACAGTAGGGTAAGTCATTAGAAAGGTGAAGCATGCCACTAGATTGAGGATGGCAGATAGGTTTCATCCTGGCTGCCAAGTCTATTTGATTTGTAGTGGCTGCCTGGAGAGATGTGGACAAAAGGACTCTAAGACCTTATCTAAACCCAACAATTTAGTGTCCTGTGATTGATTAGTGATGTCTACATGGGCACAGAAATGTGAGTTATTGACATCATGTAATGTTTCTTTCATCCTGTACCAGATATCTCTCAATAATTGGACAGTTAAAAGGGTCCGCATCTGACTAACAGAAGTTAGCTTATCATTTGAGCACCTTGATCAGGGTTTAACTAAACTCCAGAATCTTTATAGCTATGGCATTTGGTTGGTCTGAATGGTTTAAGATGATATTGTGGGATTTTCTCATATGTTCTTGAACATAACTTGGGAATACAAGTTTGCAGTATTTAAGAGCATGGTGACAGTTTTTTGTTTGTTTGTTTTTAGTTTTTAGTTTCTCCAAACAACCCAAGTTAAAAAATGAGGCACTGGAATTCAGGGTCAGAATTTAGATCAAAACAAGGAATACTAGCATGATGCAAACTTTTATTCTTTAACGGGAATGTATGTTATGACTATCCTCAGGGTACCAGTCCTCTGAACCAGGCTTTAGCACTTGGGCACTGATAGTTCCTTTTCAGAATTCCAAAAGGCAGTTGAGTGTGATTTGTGAATTGTCAGTTTAGGACATTACTAGGGCATATGCCTGCAAAGGGGCATCACAGTAGGGGTGAGCCTTAGAGGAAGAAAGACAAAATGATAAGACTTGCTACATTGGGGCTAAGCCTGAGGAAAGGACTTTGAGGATCCTTTAAAGAATAGTGCCAAAGCCTGGATCACCCTGGAGATTGGGATATAAATGAACCACTAACTAGAGAAATCTGGAGACCTCACTGTGGGAATACTTGATAAAATGGAGAGAGGGAAGATTATGCTTGGCCCACTCGATTTTCTTTTTTCTTTTTTTAAAGATTTTATTTATTTATTCGACAGAGATGGAGACAGCCAGTGAGAGAGGGAACACAAGCAGGGGGAGTGAGAGAGGAAGAAGCAGGCTCCCAGTGGAGGAGCCTGATGTGGGGCTCGATCCCATAACACCGGGATCACGCCCTGAGCGGAAGACAGATGCTTAACCGCTGTGCCACCCAGGCACCCCCCCACTCGATTTTCTTATACATGAGATTATGTAAGTGGAGTTTCAGAGTTTATCTGTAAACCAGGTTTTCCCTCTTAAAATTTAAAGTTTTCTGGGAAAGGTATTAGATTAACTATTAGCAGACATTTATATCATACTATGAATGAGTCTATGAGATGTTTTCCTAAACATACATTTTTACAAATGTCAAGAAAGCAGCTATGGAGAAGCTAGGAAGGCAGAAGCCGGAGGGGTAAGTTGGGCAAAATGAAAGTTGGAAGTAGGAAGATCCATGAAGACACAAGCGAGATCTTAGATCAATGATTTCTTGCCAAGGAACTTATTACTGGATGCAGAGAACAGCTAAAAGCCCTCAAGAATAAGAGAAAATAGTAGTTGATGAAAATTATTGGTATGATTCTTAATAGGCCTTATTAGGTCTCCCAGAGGCTGCTCTTGGGTAGTGTATAAAAGTAGGGTTACCAGATAGTTCTAGTTGGCAAGGACTTTCCTGATTTTAGTAATGAGGTTCCCTGTTCCAAGAATTCCCTTATTCCCAGGAAAACAGGGATAGTTGGTCATTCTCAGAGATGCAAAATGTAGCCCTTTTCTGGGTAGGGGGGAAGTAGTACTTTCAGAAAATGTTTTGACACCCAAAGATGATCTTTACTTGAAAAAGCATGGCAACAGTAGTATGGTCACACTTTGAGGCATCTGTGAAAGAAAACTGGGAAAGAACCTCTGTCGTCCCACTCATTCCCATCTATTAGAAGGTGTATATGTGTTCACTCACAGAGGGAAATTTGTTTCCAGTTTTCAAGCTCTAAATGGACAGCCTTTTGTTTTTGGTTAGCAACAACCAAAGTTAATATTTACAAAATCAGTGTATCTCCCTCCCTCAAGGAGCATCATGACTAAATTTGATTAGGAGCTCGGTGATTTAAAATGCACATGTTAATATACATGTGTTAGGGCTACTGTTTTTTACTGGAGGGACAGGAATCATTATTCTTCATTATACTTATTCTTTTATAAATCTTGAAGTGGATTTTTGGGTTTCATTATGATTGCAGTTTTCTGTTTTGTATGGAAAGAAGAATAAAAGAAGAATCCAACTGGCCACCTCATATTGAACTTCACCATTTTGTATTTGGCAAATTTCTTTCCTGTATCCTGGCTTTGGAAAGTCATAAAAAATTTAAGTGATAACTCCAGTACCCTTACCAGAGAAAATGGTTATGTGGTGGAAAAAACAAATAATAGGCTTGGAATTGGAATGCATGAAGAGTGAAAGAACAATGTCAAAAGTCACTTTTAGTCTTTAGGAAAAGTCATAGTAACCATTTTGTTTTTTCAAAATAATTGAAGTGAATAATTTAGGAAATGAAGTTCTCCAGTATTTGGCATTTTGAGTTTAATTAGTATCAGTGAATGCATATATAGCTTTCAAGATGCTAAAAAAAATGGGGGTTACCCACAGTAAATAAAAATAGATCAAGAATGTGGGGAACTAACTATAAGCATCATCAGTTTACTTGGAGATTTCCCAAGTACTTTCAATGATCAATTTTTATCTTCTTTGAAATTATTTTAGTTATGGCTAGTTAGTATATTTAAATGAGCAGAAAAAAAGTTGTATTTTAATGTGGATGGGTGTGTTTGTGACTTCCCTTGTTTTAACTTAATAGGGGAGAACAGATACAGCTCTGGATAAGTTTTAATTATGGATTTTGTTGAGAATATCATGTATTGTGTTTACTGATATTTAAGCCCTAACACACACTAATCCAAATCCTTTGTTGAATATAAGGAGTAACTTTAAGACCTCTACTCTAAAAACTATAAAACACTTGTGAAAGAAATTGAAGATGACACAAACAAATGGAAAGATATTCCATGCTCATAGATCGGAAGAATTAATATTGTCAAAATGTCTATACTGCACAAAGCCGTGTGCAGATTCAGTGCAATCCCTATCAAAATACCAAGAGCATTTTTCACAGAACTAAGAGAAATAATACAAAAATTTGTGTGGAATCACAGAAGATCCCAAATAGCCAAAGCAATCTTGAGGAAGAAGAACAAAGCTGGAGGTATCACAATCCAAGATTTCAAACTGTACTACAAAGCTGTAGTAATCAAAACAGTATGGTACTAGTGCAAAAATAGACACATAGATCAATAGAACAGGGTAGAGAGCCCAGAAGTAAACTAATGCTTATGTGATCAATTAATCTATGACAAAGGAGGCAAGAATACACAATAGGAAAAAGGCAGTCTTCAATAAATGGTGCTGGGAAAACTGGATAGCTACATGCAAAGAATGAAACTGGTCCACTTTAAAACACCATACACAAAAATAAACTCAAAATGGATTAAAGACCTAAATGTGAGACTCAAAACCATAAAAATACTAGAAGATAAAACAAGTGGTACTTTCTCTGGTATTGTCTGTAACAACATTTTTCTAGATATGTCTCCTGAGGCAAGGAAAACAAACACAAAAATATGCTATTGGGACTACATCAAAATAAAAAGCTTTTGCATGACCAAGGGAACCATCAACAAAGCAAAAAGGCAAACTACTGAGTGGGAGAAGATAATTACAAATGATATATCCAATAAGAGTTGAATATCCAGAATTGTAAAGAACTTATACAATTGGACAACAAAAACAACAAAAAATTCTATTTAAAAATGGGCAGAGGACCTGAATAGACATTTTCCCAAAGAAGGCATGCAGATAACCAGCAGACACATGAAAAGACACTCAGCATCATTAATCATGAGGGAAATGTGAATCAAAACCACAATGAGATATCACCTTATACTTGTCAGAGTGGCTAAAATCGAAAAGACAAGAAATAACAAGTGTGAAGGAAAAAGAACCCTCTTGCTGCACCATTAGTCTACCTCAGAAACCAAAACATTATGTGGGAAGTGGAGGGTAAGGGGTTGAGAAAGAAGACTGTGTATGTATTTGTCTTGTTTCCCTATTTCTATCAACTTTTTATTAGTTTAATTACTAATACTGTACTGAGCACAAAGTTGTGTAATTAAGAAAGAGAAAATAAAATAAATTTAAAGATTTTTGTTGTAGAGTAATAGGCTTTTGACCACAGGCTATGAGTTTTAATCTCAATTCAACTTTGTACCATGGTGGTATATAAGACACATTTCTCTAATCTTCAAAGATATAAATACATATAAATATATATATAAAATATTTGAAACAAATTATTTCCAGAGTTTGTTGGAAACAGCTTAAACTGTTCCTACAGTTTACCCACACTACCTCTATTTCCAAACCTTTTCTCCACTTCTTTCTTAACCACTCTTCAGCCATCAAGACACCCTGCCATTGCCAACATTTTCCAAACTTCTCTGCTTATGACATTTCTCTCATGGAAACGTCTTTCAGAGGGGACTGGCGTTTTATCTTTCTTCCTTCATATCTATCTTTCAAAATCTTGCATATCTAAGATGTGATGGGGTTTTAGAATATAAGTGAGGTTCAATGGGGTGAGTTCCGGAGCCCAGGACCAAGAAAGAATTCTTGAGACATTTTGGTGTAAAATGGTGGTTTGTTAAATCACAAGGACAGGATGCATTGTCGGAAAGAGCTCCTGACCTGGGTTTGTAAGGTGTGGCTTATTATATACTTGGGAGTTGGGGGAGGTAAGGAAAAGGGAGGTTTCAAAAGGATTTTCACATGTTAAAGAAGACTCAACAGGGTGTGCAAGGCCTTGCCATTGTCAAGTTAAGGTTGCTTTTCCCTTTAGCAAGGCATTAACATGAAGATAGTTTGGAGCTTTCTGGAGGAGCAGTATGATCTTGCCCACTTCATGTATCGGTCAATGGGCTGCAGGTTATAAGGACATTTAATTGTATCTACATTTCCTTCTGGAAGCCACACCATTGATAGAAATGCTTTGTTTTTGTAGATTGCTAAGATATTTGTAAACTGAGGGAGATTCATGTCTTGCAGGATTGTGATCTCTACAAGTTAACTATTTGTTTTTCCTTTCCTTAGCTTTAGGGCAGCCAAGAGTGCATGATGAATGTCACATATATTCCATCTGGGGTGGGGGGGGAGGGTTGTGGGTGTAAGTTTCTGCTTTGTCTTTTTCAGCTTGCCTTCTGTTCCCTTTTCACGTGGTAATTCCATGTCAGAAACAAAGCATCACAGAGCACAGTTTTATCAGAAACATTGCAAACATCTCATTCCCCAATTGATATCTTCCGCTTGTAATGGTGAGACATGGGGCTTGACTCTAATCTGACCATTTCTAAAACTTTATTTCATAGATAACTTTAGTATGGCTAATTGTTAAGGGGAGTGTGATTGCATTTCAGGAAAGCAATGATGTTCCCCAACAGAAATAAGACATTGTCAAGGTTTCAGAAGGTAAAAAGCAGTTAGTTTGTTCAGCTTCTATATAGGCTGTTCTCTGCTCTTTAAAAGTTTTGCAGGAAGTGAATTAATGTAATAGTTTTACAGTCTGTATAGTATAAAATAGACTCAGATTAAGCTAGCAGACTTGTTATTTGACAGTTTATAAAATATTTTAGTATCTTTTTGGCAGTAGCAGTTTGAATGTTGGCAAATGTACACATTGCTTGCAGTTTCAAAACCTTGTAATGAGTATTTTCCACTGTAATAGCAGAGAGCTGAAATTTGGATAAACCACTTAGACTTGTGAACTCTGACATGCATGGTAACAATGTCTTTGTAAAAGAATTTTGTCAAGTATTGGAGCTCCTACTAATAGCACATCCATCTTTCTGCACACCATAAATCTTAAGAAAATTTCTATTACTCTGCAATTTGTCTGGCTTATGCTATTTATTAGCCATTTTATTCTGCTGCTTTAAGAAGTAATGTGATGTTCATTTTATTGCTGGTTCAATAAATTGTTAATTATAATGCAGTGATTGCAGCTGACGTGATTTAAAAGCCACATTAGCACTATAGCATTAAGTTTTAACTATTTTACCCTTCAATTCCCTGTTTATACAACAGTAAAAGGAAAATAGCCTTAGACTAATTTAAAAAATGAAGGTACTTATATCTATTGATCATATGACACATTAGAAACTTTTTTTTTTTAATAAAGGTTACACTTTTGACTTGAAACGAGGGGGAAAATGAGTGAATAATGCACAATAGAACACTTAAGAGAATAGCATATGATTCCAAGACAGGTAGAACACAAGTGAAGTTAGCTATATTATGTTTATATAAGTTAATATTATAGGTCTTGTATTAACTATTAAATAGAAAAGCATATGGGTCATGCGAGTTTTGTAAATATTTTCCTTTTGAAATTAAAAAAAAAGTTACTAACAATGTGATAGGAGTGACTTGAAAAATATTTAGTTTTATACTCTAAATGATCAAACATGGAACATCATTAGCAGTCGTATACTATTTCTTTACAGGTTCAAAGTAACCTAGAACGTTCTTGCTTGCCTAAAATACATGAATCCCAGCCCTATATTGTATATCCATAGAAATGTGTTAACTCACACTCTCCTAAACATGGAAACTGTGGCATTTCCTATACCATACACGTTAGCTGTTCATTATGTACTGCTCAATATAATTTCAGAGTATAAGTTCTGTCTTTTCATCAGAAGTATGGAATTTGCTCACTGACTTCAGTTCACTGAAGTCAAGGATTTTGTTCTTTGCATGTTTGCCCCCCATCCCACCTCCCTCAAGTATCCTGCGAAATCCCAAGCATTAATATAAACTCTTCAAATAAATATATTGGTTACAGAATCTTTCTGTCAGGCTGTATATGTACATTTTGAATGATGAATAATCTATGAGATACGATTTCTATTACACTGGTGAGTGAGGGGTTCGTGAACACACCTATTAATGCCAGTAAATAAGTTTGACTTTCTTTTAATTTCGTGATTCAGTTTGCAAAACAGGGAAAGGGAAAAGATGTTGGATGATTTGGTGTCTTTGTGCCTTTCTTATAACCCGCCTCCTCTGACATGGTATGAATTTGGGCAAATCAATGGAATTGTTCTATGATTGGGTTTTGAGATTGCTTTGTTTTATTCAACAGCTGCTAAGAGAGAAACTAGCATGTGCCAGGCACCCAACTACATACTAAGAGTCCGTTTGTAGATACCCTTCTAAACTTTGCCTTTTAATGAATGTAGGCATGTCGATACTTACATGCCTTTGATTTTTCCCCTTGCATTAAAGCATTGATGCAACAATTTATAAATCATTATCTTGTGATTCCTGTAGCATCAGGGTTTCTTCCTTTTTAGTGCCTTATTAAAAAATTGTACAAAATGGATGGAATCTGTATGTGATTATTTAAATGGAGAATTAGATAATTAACTATTTAGAGTGCCATAAAATACTAGAGATCGAAAAGAAGATTTAAATCTATTTAGTTTGTAATTCTCCTACTTCAGGATAAATTGAGATTTCAAACCATATAGCTCTTTAGTTCCACTTCCAAAACTCTGATTCAGTAGCTTGGGGTGAGACCCTGGGATCTGTATTTTCCTAGCTCTCCTAATAAAAGTCATTGATCTAGCTCATGTCTTCCATTTTACTACACAGAAAAACTGAGGCCCACGTTAGGATTTTCTTCTTCAGTATGTGACAGACCTTCCCCATGCCTGGGCCCAGGCTCCCCTCCCTATTTAGAATGCTCTTTTCCTACATTGTCCCAGGGCTGGCTCTTTCTTTTTCCTCATGTCATCTCCTCAGAGAGACTCCCTTCAGAGTGCTCCCTTTATTTGCTGCCTTTTAAAAATCTGTCCAAATTGATAATTACTTTGTTTAACTATTTTCTAGTCTCTCTGTCTTATGACAGTGTAAATTCTAGAAAGCAGGGTTCTTGGCATTTTTTGTAATTATATCCCAGCACCTAGCATACCGGTCAGGCATAGCAGGCAGCTGAACATAGTGTGTAGAATGAATGAATGAATGAATGCTTTGCTCAAGGTCAGAGAAATTATAGCAGTAGAGATAAGACTATAGGCTTCGTGTCCTCACTACCAGGGACATGATGCCTCCCCTTTTGCATCTCCTGTTGTTTTTTTACAGTTGGATAAGATTTTAAAAGTTCTCTGGTTCACAGTGTTTAATTTTTAGTTGAGAAATTGTTCTCCAGGTCACAGAGTTTAAAGTTTTGCCTAAAAGGCGTATGTAATTTGACTTAGGAACAGGAACTCAGGTACTATATCTGTTGATCCAGTGGTCTCTCTTTATAACTTAGCCTGCAATTTAAATAAATGTGTTGTTTTTACTAAATTATTCAGATTTCCCCAATCTCTTTACTTTTGAATATTAAGTAAATTGCTTTTATCCATAGAGAGGGCATGTCTGGTAACACTAAGTCTAAGCATTTCCGTGTGTACATGACAGTTTGGGGAAAAAAAAGTGATTATGATCATACACATGTGGCCTGCATGTGCATAAGCCATGGTGCCCATTCCTGTCTTAAAAGGTGGAACCTCCATGCAGCTCTGGATTGACAAAGTGAAGTGGTGGTTATTTCTCAGCAGTGCATTACTCTTTGTGAAGAATTAGTGTCTCTGAATGTTCTGCAAATTCTGTATAACATCAACGTAGATTCAGTCTTTCTTTTTTCAGTAATCCATTTTGAGAAGTCAACTACCCATTTAATAATTTGAATTTTTACGTTGACTTAGGAAGCCCTCATTTTAGGCAGACTTTTAGTAGTATCTTCAGTGTAAAATCAATTTTCATGTGTTTTTGCACCTCTACGCAGGTTTTTCTGTTCATATTGGCCAAGTTATAATATTTCCAACTTCTTGTCTATGTAGCTTTGGGAAAAGCAAACAAGAGGTGGAAGAAAAGATCTTCCTCTCCTTTGTCCCTTTCTCACAACTCAAATCTGAGTTTTAGAATCTGTTTATTTGTTTATGGTCCCATTTAACTTGACCTAGTACACTCCAGGTCATGCAGCTGTCACAGTAAAACAAGCTTCCAGGGTTAACGTGCTAAGATTTTAGATATTTAATTCTAAAATTGAAAATAGTACACCAATGCAGGCAAGCAAGAAAACACTTTAAAATTCTTTCTTGGACAATTATTTCTTATAAAGCATTTGACTTAATATCAAGACAATATGTCTTAAAACCCTGGAAATCTGCATAGATTCTTGTATTATTTCATTAGTCCATTTCAGGAATTTTTAAGCCATGGTGGCATATCTCACACTGATTTATTCCGATTCTGTATGGGTGGAACCCAAGTACTCATGTTTTTTAGAAGCTCCCCAATTGATTCTAGCAGGCTGTAAAAATTGAAAAACCACTAATCTCATTCTTTCAGGACACCATCCTACAGCTTTACCAGATTAGAACCTATGTTTTTCTCTTACATGTAAAAGTTATATGATAGAGAATCTTTGAGAAAGTGTGACTTATGGAGGTCCAAAGTATTTTAAAATGTTGAAGTAACCATTTGCCAAGGAATTATAAAGAATCTCTAACTCCACAAACAATAGTTCTACATAAAACTTGATCAAAATATATCCCTTTGAGGTGAGCTTAAGGAACATGATGGGTATTATTCAGTTGATAGATACTCCCAAATTACTCTGAACAGGCTTCGCATTATTTTTTCTAGCTACTCTTAGCCTCACAAATGGCCGTGACTGCTGGGGAGGAGGGTAGGTGTGTCTCAAAGCTGTAACAGTGAATGTCCTACAGCTGTTCATTTTATCTGATTTCTATTTTTTTTTCTGAACTCTAGTGTCATTTTTCTGTTTATGATTTAATCTCCTCTCCTAGGTGTGACTTGTGTTATTATTTCACTGATTCTGATCTTCAGGTTCCCTCCTTAAGTGTAATACTTCAGCCCTCCTTCAAAATTGTTTGCACTATTTCCAGCTACTTAAGATAAATAACTCATTTGTTCTTATCTAGGCCTCAGAATCCTAAACCTTGGTAGAAACTTCTTGTTATTGCTAGCATTGTCATGTTTTTTAAGAACTATGACCATATCTGGGGCACATCACGAAATATTGATACTGGATACTTTGTCAGCTTTACATGTTACCCAGTTATTTTTTAGAATGATCATTTTCTCTTGCCTTATAGCTGACTGCATAATTTGCACTTCCTAGATTGCTATCCAAAATATTTCCATGCATTAATTTCTGTTTAATTGGAAGGAATATTTTCCTCTTTTTAAAAAATTATTTTATTTATTTTAGAGAGAAAGAAAGAGAGAGAGAGAACAGGAGTGGGGGGAAAGGGCAGGGGGAGAGGGAGAAAAAGAATCCTCAAACAGACTCTCTGATGAGTGCAGAGCTAAAGGTAGGTCTGGATCCCAAGGCCCTGAGATCGTGCCCTGAGCAGAAATCAAGAGTTGGCCGCTTAACTGACTGGGCCACCCAGGCACCCCAGAAGGAATATTTTCTAAGAGAGGCAATCTGAGCTTTAAATTTTGGTTATGTTGTTAATTACTCTATATTACCTTGATAACTATTTCTCCCCTCAACCCTGTCACTTCTATATATGCTCAGAATTTAACCAGATCATTTCTTAGTTCTTCTGTTTACCTAGTAATAAGATTGCACCAGGATACTATAGAAATCAGAGGGAGGCTTATTCATTCTTTCACTTTTATGACATTTCAGCTAAATGTCTCACAACATGTCAACTTCAATGTGTTCAACCCTGAAATTTTGATTTATAATGTCTTCTCTGTGAAACCTTTCCCTCGATCTCTACTTCCATAAATGACACCAGTGTTCTACCTGTTGCTCAAGCTAGAACTGTAGTCATCATTCTTTATTCTTCTCTTGCATCTTATATTCAGTCAACCACATAGCCCTATTTAATCTCCAAAGTATGTCTAAATTCCAGGCACTTTTCTTGATTTCAACATCCATAATTTTTTCTTTGATATCAACTTTTACCTGTTAACTAACTCCGCTTAATTTCTTGCTTTCTCCTCCTTCACAATCATTCCCTTTTTAGTTTTATTTTTTATTTATTTACTTATTTTTAGAAGGGGCGTGCAAAGGGAGAGGGAGAGAGAGAACCTTAAGCAGGTTCCATGCCCAGAGTGGAGCCCAATGCGGGGCTTGTTCTCATAACCTAAGCTGAAACCAAGAGTCGAAGACTTAGCTGACTCAGCCACCCAGGCACCTCTCCATTCCCTTTTTAGTAACAAGAATGAGGTTTTAAGGTAGAAAATAAGGTTATGTTACTATAGTGCTTTGTGGAAACTAACCCCTCATCTTATTGCTCACTTTATCTTGAGTCATTCTCCCCACTTCTTATTGTATAACAGCATTTTCCCCACTTCTGTTCAGCACAAACATTGAAATCATTATCAATTTAAGTCCCCAACAAAGCTGTTTCTTATCCTTGAAATGTATTTCTTTGTACTCTTTCACTAGGAAGCGATTTTTAGTTCTTTAAGATGATTTTGGCTAATGTGCATAGAATGGACTGTGGGGTGGGGGCAAATTCTAGGAGGAGAAATGATGGTGTTCTGATTAAGGGTGGTATCAGCAGAGATGAAAATAACTGAACAGATTACTACTTCAGAATGAATTCTAAAGCTAAAGTTGATAGGATTTGATAAGAATTACATATGTGAGAAAGAAAAGTATAAGAATAATTCCTAATTTCTTGGCAAAAGTGGTGATAACATTCACTGAGAAAGGAAAACCTAAAGGAAAAGACGGAGGTCTTGCTAGTGGGAAAGGAGGGGCAGCAAGCTATTGTAAACTCTTTTTGAGGAAAATCAACATTCAATTTGACTTATGGAATGTGGGAGATGTGGGTGAAGGAGAATTCTAGTCCAGTGTCTGACTTTCAGTAAGGTGCTGTGTCATGGAGGAAGTACTGAGCTAAGGGACTCTAGAAGAAGAGCAGTTCTGGGAACAAATGATAAATTAACCAGCTATTGAGAAATGGAACTGAAAAAGGGTAAGGTTAGAACATAGTTTTGAGAGTTATTAGCTTATAGATACTAACTGAAGACCAGGAAATAGGCAATATTATCTAGAAAGCAAACAAGCTGAGGGTAAAACCTGAAGGATTGAGTTGAGAACAACCTATCAAAATTATGACCCATGAAATACTAGAATTACTGCTGAGGATGTGACATAAAGGGACAGACAAAAGGAAAAAAAAATCTTTTGAGAATAGGCTGTTAATGAAGTGTCTTCCCTAAAGCATTTTTGCCCTAGGTAGGTTTTGAGAATTAGCAATACAAAAGATTCGATGAAAGGGATTTCTTTCCTACAATATTGACAGATTAACATTGGTATTTATAGACCATAGTGTTGTCAGGCATTGTTTCCTTTAAGTGGAAATGCCCTACAAATTCTGAATGGCATCTATATGAAAACAAGGAATTTTGACTCTTAATAGCTAATAAAAATGTTCATTAAAATATTGGCTGTTTAAATGAAGTACCTTAAGAGACAGATTTGGAGGTCAGCCGTGTCTAGATAATAAATAACTTCCTGTTCTTCAAGAGTCCAATCTAATGAGGGAGAGGTGATAGCAACTACCTAAAAATGACTTGTGGTAACTTTTAAAATAATAGTTATAGACGAATAGCTATCCGAAAAATAGGGGAAAAAAGATGCTTAATTCTGCTTTGGTAGGGAAAAGCAAGTTTGATTGGTGGAGATAATATTCTAGTTGATATTTGATGCACTGGCATATCCTCTATTTTGTTTTTGTTTTCCTACTTTTGTTTTAACGTTTTATTTAACTTCCACAGATACTTCATAATCTTTTGGGGTAGCAGTCTCCTTGAGAATCTGTTAAATCATATACCCTCTCTCCATAGAAAATAGACATTAGAGCTATTTATAAAATTTCAAATATTTAAGGACTTCCTGGACCAATATGATATTACAGAAATAAACGGAGACCTTCAATGTGTGGATCTAAATTTTTTTTTTATTAATTCTAGACTGGGAAGTCTAGAACACTGTATAAGAATGACATAAAAATTGTTGTAATTTGCAGTATTCTTTTATCTTCTTATAGAAGCTCATCCCTATTGTTGTAATTTATACATCACTTCAGACTAATATTCTAAAAGGACCACTTTGATTATATCATGACAATCTCCCGTTTTATCCCTATTAATACATGAAGTCTGAAATTCTACATCTTTCTTTTATAGCTCACCATAATTTCTTCTTTTCCTATAACTCAAAGATTATTAAGTTTTGCTTGTCCCTATTCATTATCACTTTCATTGTAATTCATCAGTTATTAATGCCAGGCATTGTGCTGCTATTGGAAATTAAGTAAGAAATAAGCCAGAAATTGTACCTGGTCTCAGAGAATATATTTTCTAATAAATGATACAGAGTATGTTCTTGAAAAAACCTTGACAACTTGTTATTCTTCTAATTCCTTGATTCCACTATGCTACTATATGCCTGAAATGAGTTCTAACATGGACTCTCTCCATGCTGTTCTTCCCATGATTTCAAATTCTGAGTCTATTCAAGTTGTCTTCTTTGATTATTCCAAGTTGAGCAAGGGCTTCTCTTCCTAACATCTTAGAGCTTTTTACTTCCTTACATCTTAGAGCTTTTTATTATACTTTTTACTTAGACCAATCAGTAACTATTGGTCAAGTCAATATTTTATAATTTTTCCAAAGCTTATCATATTATAATGTATAATTATAAAATTTGGAGAGTAAGAGTAGCATTTTATCCTGGTGTGCAGTAACTGTCTTTGGGTATTAGACCCAAATATGAATGAATGAATTTGTGAAAGTGAGCCAGTCAAAACTTTACCACATTCAAAATCATGATCTATAAAAATTTCTACTAGAAAGTGAGTTCTTTGAGCGAAGACAATATGGCACCCACTTCCATATTATCCTCATAACCTGGTACAGATGCTAAGTAAAGACCAGGTGAATAAATGAATAAATTAATGAATGAGTAAATGAATACTTTACTCTTGGAAAGATTTCTCTTGACAGTTTCTGCTTAACTAGATTTTTACTTGATCCTTCTATGAGAAAATATATTTTTCTTTTTGGAACTTCTTGTTCCATTCATGACACTTTTAAAAATAATCCTTCCAAATATATTTCTTCTTTCTTCCCTTTTTGGTTTATGAAGAGCAGAGAAGTGGAATGGGTGGAAGCTGTTTCTTTCCCAGCTTTAGTTCAAGCCTGAGGCAAAAAACCTCTTGGTCCAGCTGCAATCCAATCTGGTATCTCTAATATTTGCAATAAAACATTTACCACAAAGCAGCCAATTTTATGGAAAAAGTTAGTCATGTGTCTACTCCCCTGGATCTTTATATGCCCCCCTTTCTTGTTCTCTACATTATATAAGATGAGACGTGGAGTGGGAAGAAAGAATCCAGTTATTTCATTATAGTGCTAAGATGCTTTCTGTAGAAAACATCTATCATGAGAATTTAGGAAGGGATGCTTTGTTGCCTTGATGTATCCTTCTTGGTCAGGGAGATTGTGTGTTTTTTCTTTCCCATATCTTCCTCCACCCCCCATCACAGTCAATAAATTGGGCAGCTTGACTTTTTTTTTTCTAATGGGAAATTGGTTTGGAGAAATGTGGGAGTTTAGATGGTTATGAGAATTGCTTCAATGTGTGAAATGTGGAAGTGGAGTTTTCAAGAATGGACTATTGTAAGATTCCTGACCCTCCACTTCTCTCTGCTAAAAGGGAAAAGCACAAAATAAAACATCTTGAAGATGTACAGCCCTGCCAGGCTTGTTCAGTTAGGATAAACTAGCTTTTCCAAAAATGGAAAATAAAATTGGTATTGACTCTGTGAAGTTGTACTCTAACCCCTAGTTAAGGAACCCATTCCTAATAGAATTAAGCAACACTGTTATGTTTCATGTGTTCTGACCAAAGGTAGAAATGAGGCACAGATGGAGTATTGAGAGGCAAATGAGAAACACGTGAGATTGGTTAAGTTTAGGAAAGTGTAATATGTGCTAATGGATGATGAAAAATGAGACAGGCATCTGTTTATACATGAAACGTATTAGGAGAGGAGTAAAAGCTAAGAGTGAAGGTAAAAGTGAGGCTTGAGTGTGGGTAGAAGCTAAGAGTGGAGGTTGGAGAGTCAGAGTACTAGGGTTCACATTCTGGCTCTTTGGTTATGGATTATCATGCACAATTAACCTGCCTGTGCCTCAGTTTCTTCTTCAGTGAAAGACAATACTACCATCTAACTCATGAGTTTTTACTGAGGATTAAATGAGAAACTACAAAAAGTTCATCAAGGTCAATATGTTGGAGGACTCCAAAGGTCAAAATTAATATTTTGTTTTGAGTAGAATATGGAGTACATAGAATGAAATGTGAGCAGTTTCCTGAACTGTGAAACATGGCAGTCCTAAAAGTACTTAGCACAGTGCCTGCATGCAGTTTTGAGAAACAGGAGCAAAATTTAAAAGCTAGTAATACCAATAAATACTAATCTTACCTACATACTGTGTGCCAGGCAATGCACTAGATGTGAGAGATATAGTGGTTAATATGATAGATACAGCTCCTGCTTTCATAGAGCTTATAGTTCTGCAGGGAAGACATATAATTTACAAAGTAACAGCATAAAATATGATATATTCTTCAATAGGATCTATGAGAGCAATTAAGATAAGTAGGGCATGATACACCTGCTGATAAAATAATGTTACTTCTAATTCTGCATTGCTCTCTATTCATTAGATATAATTAAGGCTATAATGAGCAACATTTGTAACAATTTTAGTGCCATAAAAATATTTTAGTTCAACCTATTTATTTTACAAAATTAAGGAGGTAAAGACCAGAAGTGACTTACCAATAGTGCACAGTTGGCAGAGGCATACCATTGTTCTTTCCACAGTACTGCATAATGGAAATAAAACAATTACTTATTTTTTATAATCAATATTTATAAGCATTTATAATTGGAACTTTCATACGCCTTACACTTCACTGCATTGAACGCAAAAAGTTAAAAAGTTTTCCCAACTTTTTTAGAAACTAATGAATAAACAGAAGCAGAATCAGACCTATAAATACAGAGAACAAACTGGTGGTTGCCAGAGGGAAGGGAGTTGAGAGCATGGGCATTATGGGTGAAGGGGAATGGGAGATACAGGCTTCCAGATATGGAATGAATAAGTCATGGGAATAAAAGGCACAGCATAGGGAATATAGTCAGTAATATTGTAATAGGGTTGTATGGTGACAGATGGTAGCTACACTTGGGGTGAGTATGGCATAACTTACAGAGAAGTTGAATCACTGTGCTATATATCTTAAACTAATGTAACATTGCGTCTCAACTACACAATTAAAAAATTTTAAAAGAAGATTGTCACATGTTACAAGAAAATGTCAAGCATTACAATATTCTCATTTGAAAATAAGATAAGCTAAGAAGTATATTTTAAGTATATTATAGATGATTTTTCTTCTTCTAAAGCCAGGGAAGTAAAATAATGAATTCTGATTTTGACATACTTAAAATATTGAAACTTAAAAAGAAAACTATGTGTGAGTTAAATTCGTCATGGAATAGACACATGCATAATTGGATTTCTATGAATTAAAAGTTAGGCCCTAAAATATTACATCCTTATAAAATTGCCTTGAGGATAAGGTAGATAGAATTGACATATTACTCATAATAAGTAAAACATTAACAGAAATAGCAATTAATATCCTATGTTGCTTTACTGTAAGAAGGCAGGTGGAGAAAGAGACAGGGAGAGAGAAGGGGGAGGTCAAGGATGAAGATGATGGCTCTATAGAGAACATCCTTTGTCTCAAGTATTTCAGAGATTGTGTTATATTCTTTCTCTGCATTCAGTGCATTTTCCACTGCTAAGGATGCTGTGATTTTATCTAATGCAATCATCTTCCATTCTTTTCTGTGCTCTGGGAAGGGTCCTGTAGTGGACAAATGATCTGGGCCATGTCCAACAAAATGTGCAGGTCCCTCAGCCATGGTAATTGGTGTGTAGGGGAAGGGAACTAGACAAATGCAAATCCAATTTGATGCTCCCAGCAGTTTTTCAACTGGCATATAATGTACTTATAGAGACATGCACAGGTTTAAGTTCACAGTTGAATGAGTTTTGACAGTTGCACATACCATTTAATTCACACCTTACCAAAATATAGATTTTTTTTAATCATCCAGAAAAATGCCTTTTGTGCTTTTCAGTCAATTTCCAAGCCTGCAAAAGAGACAACCAACTTTCTCATTAGGTCCACCACCAAATGCTTTTGCCCTTTTCTAGATCAGTTATGACATGTTTCTAGATCATCTAGATTATCACATAATGGTTCCTCTATTTCTAAGATCATCACCTAAATGAAAACATAATATATGTACTCTTGTGTCTGGCTTCTTTTACTCAGCATAAGCTTTTTGAGTTTTATCTATGGTGTTATATTTCCTTTTTATTTCTGAGTATATATTACAAAGTTTTTTTCTCCTGTTGAGAGACATTTTATGTTGTTTGTTGTTTCGGGCTTTTATAAATAAATCTACGAGTGTGAGTATCCTTTACAATCTTTTTGTGAACACGTTTTCCTTTACCTTGGGCAGACACAGAGTAATAGGATGGCTAGGGCAGGTGTATGACTTACATTTATTTTTATTTATTTAAATTCAATTAGCCAAGGAAATGTTGTGAAAAATAGAAATCTGACCGGCAACAGACCAAGTGACGCTAGGAGGAGAAGTAGGAGAATTCGGGTTTATTTTATGCCAGTGGACCCAGATGACCTCGTGTTCAAAATTCTGGGCCCCAGGCAATGGGGTTCTAAGGGTTTTATAGGGGACTGCAGGCAGTCAGGTTCCAAAGGCTATTCTGACTGCTGGTAGGTGGGTTTAAACTGGGGGAGTGGGGGCTGCTTTAGGTGGTTACAGTAGCGCAGGGAGCCTGTGGTGGGAAGCCTGTTTACAGAAGCAGAAAAGGCTGGTTATCTCTTGCTCCCAGTAGGGCTTCTGGTTATCTCTAGCTTATTGTTAGTAACTTTCCATCTTTTGGGGCCTCCGGGCCTGGGCCTGCTCTGGGCAATTTTCCTTTTCAGTACAGTACATCATTAGTTTTTGATATAATGTTCAGTGATTCATTAGTTGAGTATATCACCAAATGCTCATGATATCACGTGCCCTCTTTAATGCCCATCATCCTGTTACCCCATCACACCACCCATCTCCCTTTCCACAACCCTCAGTTTGTGTTCTGGAGTCAAGAGTCATGTGGTTTGTCTCCCTCTCTGATTTCTTCCCATTCAGTTTTCCCTCCTAAATTTAAATTTAATTAGCCAACATATAGAACATCATTAGTTTCAGATGTAGAGTTCAGTAATTCATCAGTTGCATTTAATACCCAGTGTTTATCATGTCATGTGTCCTCCTTAATGCCAGTCACCCAGTTACCCCATCCCCCCACCCACCATCCCTCCAGCAACCCTCAGTTTCTTTCCCATAGTTAAGAGTCTCTCATGGTTTGTCTCCCTCTGATTTCTACCCATTCCGTTTTTCCCTCCTTTCCCCTATGATCCTCTGTGCTATTTCTTATATTTTTCATATGAGTGAAAGCATATGATAATTGTTTTTTCTCTGACTGACTTATTTCGATCAGCATAATAGCCTCCAGTTCCATCCATGTTGATGTAAATAGTAAGATTTCATCCTTTCTGAGGGCTGAGTAATAGTCTGGTGTGTGTGTGTGTGTGTGTGTGTATACCACATCTTCTTTATCCATTCATCTATCAATGGACATCTCAGTTCTTTCCATAGTTTGGCTATTGTGGACATTGCTGCTATAAACATTGGGGTGCAGGTGCCCCTTCAAATCACTATGTTTGTATCTTTGGGGTAAATCCCTAGTAGTGCAATTGCTGGGTTATAGGATAGCTCTATTTTTAGCTTCTTGGGGAACCTCCATACTGTTTTCCAGACTGGCTCTACCAGCTTGCATTCCCATCAACAGTGTAAGAGGGTTCCCCTTTCTCCACATCCCTGCCAAAATTTGTTGTTTCCTGACTTAATAATTTTAGTCATTCTGAGTGGTGTGAGGTGGTATCTCATTGTGGTTTTGATTTGTATTTCCCTGAGCATTTTTTTATGTGTCTGTTGGGCATTTGTATGTCCTCTTTGGAGAAATGTCTGTTCATGTCTTCTGCCCATTTCTTGACTGGATTATTTGCTTTTTGGGTGTTGAGTTTTGGTAAGTTCTTTATAGATCTTGGATACTAGGCTTTTATCTGGTAGGTCATTTGCAAATATCATCTCCCATTCCATAGGTTGCCTTTTAGTTTTTTTGACTGTTTCCTTTGCTGTGCAGAAGGTTTTTATCTTAATGAAGTTCCAATAGTTCATTTTTGCTTTTGTTTCCCTTGCCTTTGGAGACATGTCTAGCAAAAAGTTGTCGTGGCTGAGGTTGAGTCGCTTGCTGCCTGTGCTCTCCTCTAGGATTGTGATGGATTCCTCTCTCACATTTAGGTCTTTCATCCATTTTGAGTTTATCTTTGTGTATGGTGTAAGAAAACGGTCCAGTTTCATTCTCCTACATGTGGCTGTCCAATTTTTGCAACACTGTTGAAGAGACTTTTTTCTATTGGATATTCTTTCATGTTTTGTTGAAGATTAGTTGACTGTAGAGTTGAGGGTCCATTTCTGGGTTCATTATTTTGTTCCACTGATCTATGTGTCTGGTTTTGTGCCAGTACCATGCTGTCTTGATGATTACAGCTTTGTAATATAGCTTGAAGTCTGGCATTGTGATGCCACCAGCTTTGGTTTTCTTTTTCAATATTCCTCTGGCTATTCAGGGTCTTTTCTGGTTCCATACAAATTTTAGGATTATTTGTTCCAGCTTTGTGAAAAATGTTGATGGTATTTTGATAGGGATTGCATTGAATGTGTAGATTGCTCTTGGTAGTATAGACATTTCAGCAATATTTATTCTTCTAATCCATGGGCATGGAATGTCTTTCTATTTCTTTGTGTCTTCCTCAATTTCCTTTCATAAGTGTTCTGTAGTTTTTAGAGTACAGATGCTTTGCCTCTTTGGTTTGGCTTGTTCCTAGGTATCTTATGGTTTGGGGGCAATTATAAATGGGAATGACTCCTTAATTTCTCTTTCTTCTGTCTCATTGTTAGTGTATAGAAATGCAACTGATTTCTGTGCATTGATTTTATATCCTGCTTTGTTGCTGAATTCCTGCACAAGTTCTAGCAATTTTGGGGTGTTGTCTTTTGGGTATTCCATATATAAAGTATCGTGTCATCTGCAAAAAATGATAGTTTGACTTCTTCTTTGCCCATCTGAAGGCTTTTATTGCTTTTTGTTGTCTGATTGCTGAGGCAAGGACTTCTAGTACTATGTTGAACAACAGCCGTGAGAGTGGATATCCCCACCATGTTCCTGATCTTAGGGGAAAAGCTCTCAGTTTTTCCCCATTGAGAATGATATTTGCTGTGGGCTTTTTGCATATGGCTTTTATGATACTGAGGTATCTTCCCCCTATCCCTACACTGGTAGAGAGTTTTAAACAAGAAGGGATGCTATATTTTGTCAAATGCCTTTTCTGCATCAACTGAGAGGATCATAGGGTTCTTGTCCTTTCTTTTGTTAATGTGATATATCACATTGATTGATTTGCAGATGTTGAACCACCCTAGTAGCACAGGAATAAATTCTACTTGGTGGTGGTGAATAATCCTTTTAATGTACTGTTGGGTCCTATTGGCTAGTATCTTGGTGAGAATTTTGGCATCCATGTTTATCAGGGATATTGGTCTGTAATTCTCCTTTTTGGTGGGGTCTTTATCTGGTTTTGTAATCGAGGTAATGCTGGCCTCATAGAAAGAGTTTGGAGGTTTTCCTTCCATTTCTATTTTTTGAAAGAGCTTCAGAAGAATAGGTATTCATTCTTCTTTAATGTTTGGTAGCATTCCCCTGGGGAGCCATCCCTCCCTGAACTCCTGTTTGTTGGGAGATTTTTGATTACTGCTTCAATTTCCTTGCTGGTTATGGGTCTGTTCAGGTTTTCTCTTTCTTCCTGTTTCAGTGTTGGTAGTTTATAGGTCTGTAGGAATGCATCCATTTCTTCCAGATTGCCTAATTTTTTGGCATATAGTTGTTCATAATGTGTTCTTATAATTGTTTGTATTTCTTTGGTGCTGGTTGTGATATTTCCTTCATGATTTTATTTATTTGGGTCCTTTCTCTTTTCTTTTTGAGAAGTCTGGCCAGGGGTGTATCAATCTTATTAATTATTTCAAATAACCAGCTCCTAGTTTTGTTGATCTGTTCTACTGTTCTTTTGTTTTCTGTTTCATTTATATCTGCTCTGATCTTTATTAATTCTCTCTCTTTTTTTTTTAAGATTTTATTTATTTATTTGACAGAGATAGAGACAGCCAGTGAGAGAGGGAACACAAGCAGGAGGAGTGGGAGAGGAAGAAGCAGGCTCATAGCGGAGAAGCCTGATGTGGGGCTCGATCCCACAACGCCGGGATCACGCCCTGAGCCGAAGGCAGACGCTTAACCGCTGTGCCACCCAGGCGCCCCTAATTCTCTTCTCTTGATGGGTTTAGGCTTTATTGGCTGTTCTCTCTCCACCTCCTTTAGGGGTATGGTTAGATTGTGTATTTGATACTTTTCTTATTTCTTGAGAAAGGCTTGTGTTGCTATATATTCCCTCTTAGGACTGCCTTTGCTGCATCCCAAAGGTTTTGAACAGTTGTCTTTTCATTTTCATTTGCTTACATGAATTTTTATAAATTCCTTAATTTCCTGGTCAACCCATTCATTCTTTAGTAAGATGCTCTTTAACCTCCCAGTATTTGAGTTCCTTCCAAATTTTTCTCTTGTGATTTTGTTCAAGTTTCAAAGCATTGTGGTATGAAAATAATAGTTAGGAATAATCCCAATCTTTGGTACCAGTTGAGACCTGATTTGTGACCCAGTATGTGATCTATTCTGGAGAATGTTCCATGTATAGTCGAGAAGAAGAATATGTATTCTGTTGCTTTATGATGGGATGCTCTGTGTATATCTGTGAAGTCCATTTGGTCCAGTGTGTCATTCAAAGCCCTTGTTTCCTTGTTGATCTTTTGCTTAATGATCTGTCCACTACCATGAGTGGGGTGTTAAAGTCCTCTACTATTATTGTATTATTATTAATGCATTTCTTTAATTTTGTTATTAATTTGTTTATATAGTAGACTGCTTCTAAGTTAGGAGCATAAATATTTATAATTGTAAGATCTTCTAATTGGATAGACCTTTTAAGTATGGTATAGTGTCCCTCTTCATCCCTTACTACAGTCTTTGGTTTAAAATCCAGTTTGCCTGATATAAGGATTGTTACCCCAGCTTTCTTTTGATGTTCATTAGCATGATAAATGGTTCTCCCCCTGTTCATTTTCAATCTGGAGAGTTTGGTTCTAAAATGATTCTCTTGTAGACAGATATGGATGGGTCTTGCTTTTTTTTTTAATCCAATCTGATAGACTGTGTCTTTTGATTGGAACATCTAGCCCGTTTACATTCAGAGTAACTATTGAAAGATATGAATTTAGTGCCATTGCATTACCTGCAAAGTCTTTGTTTCTGTATATTGTCTCTGTTCCCTTCTGGTCTATGTTACTTTTGGGCTCTCTCTTCACTTACAAGATTCCCTTTAATATTTCCTGCAGGGCTGGTTTAGTGATCACCAATTCTTTTAGTTTCTGTTTGTCCTGGAAGCTCTTTATCTCTCCTTCCATTCTGAATGACAGCCTTGCTGGATAAAGTATTTTGGGCTCGATGTTTTTGTCATTTAGTATCCTGAATATATCATGTCAGTCCTTTCTGGCATGCTAGGTCTGTATGGATAAGTCTACTGCCAGTCTAATGTTTCTATCCTTGTAGGTTTTGGACCTCTTGTCTCAAGCTGCTTGCCTCTTGGACTTGAATGCCTGTTTCCTTTCCCAGCTTAGGGAAGTTTTCAGCTATGATTTGCTCAAATATATCTTTTGTCTATGTCTCTCTCTCTCATTCCTCTTCCTCTGGGATCCCAATGATTCTAATATGGTTTTGCTTTATAGTATTGCTTATTTCTTGAAGCCTTCCCTCATGATCCAGTAATTGTTTTTCTCTTTTTCTCAGCTTCCTTACTTTCCATCATTTTGTCTTCTATGTCACTGACTCTCTCTTTTGCCTCATTTACCATAGCCATTAGAGTATCCATTTTAGACTGCATCTCAGTTAAAGCATTTTTAGTTTTGGCTTAATTAGATTTTAGTTCTTTTATTTCTGTAGTAAGGGATTCTCTAGTGTCTTTTATGCTTTTTTCAAGCCCAGCTAGTATCTTCAAATTGTAATTCTGAATTCTATTTCTGCCATCTTACTTATATCCATATTGATTAAATCTATGGCAGAGAGCATTACCTCTGGTTCTTCCTTTTTCTGTGAATTTCTCCTTTTAGTCATTTTGTTCAGAGAAGAATAGATGAATGAGAGAACAAAATAAAAAAAAAAAATCAACCATGACCCCAGCTAAATATACACTAGACAAATCTGAAGAGATCAGAAACCAAAAAAGGAAAAAAGGGAAGGGGGAAGAGAGATTATTATCTAATGGGTGGACAAAACAAAGTGATACACTTGGTCCTGGGTGTATTTTAGTCTGTTTGTTAGAAGACACTAGATCCCAAAAATTGTAAAGAAAGAAAAAAATTATATATATATATATATATATATACAAAATAAAATTGAATACAGTAAAAGGAAGCCAAAAATGAAAAATATGTCTATAAAATGTAAATGTAAAAATGAAAATTAAAGAAAGACTTAAAAAAGAGTTGATAAAATAAGAAACTAGTTGAATAGGAAAAAAGAAAAAAAGAAAATTTTGAACTGGAAGACTAGAGAATCATGAGAAAGAACTTTGAATTCTATATACTGTTTTCCCCTAGCACAGGAGTTTTCCAGTTCTATGTGATCTATAAACTTGGTATTTGCCTGATGTTCCTGCTGGTCTTCTGGAAGAGGGGCCTGTTGCACTGATCCTCAGGCATGTTTGCCTGGGCGGTTACACTGCTCCTTGCCAGGGGTTCAATCTCAGTGTAAGTTGCTTTCAGTTGCTGTATGTGGCTTTTGTTCCCTGAAGACTTTCACACTGCTTTAGAAGATGAAAAAAAATGGGGGCGCTCTGATCTCCAGCCTCAAGCTGAAAGATAGCTGCCCCCACTCTTCAGTGTGCCCTTAGCAAAAAGCAGTCAGTCACTTTTGTGTGCAGCAAACTCTGCAGGCTCCGGAGGTGTGTCCCCATGTTGATCCTCCCAGGGGAAGGAAAGGAGTCTCCCAGAGGTTTTGCCGTTTCCTGGGCCCCTGTTTTGAAAGCAGTCCTGGATCCTGCCATGTTTGCAGTTTATGGCAACACCAATTTGAGAGTCCACTCTTACTAGTCCACTCCTGGGCTAGCTGATTGTAGCCGGCTTCCCTGCTCCAATGCTTGGGAATTCTGCCGCACTCAGGCACTCCTGTTCTTTCTGTGACCCCAGCGATCCTGAGACCACACTGTCCCACCAGGATTCTGCCCCTGTTTGCCACCTGACCATCTCAGGCAGGGATGTCCCTCACTGGAGCAGACTTCTAAATGTTCTGATTTTGCACTCTGAGGCTGTATAACTTGGGTAGCTGGCTTATGGAGGCTCCCTCCCCACTGCAGCTTATCTTACAGTATATCTCCTCAGATTCACTTGTCTTCACCTCCTACGTTGCAGAAAGTGATTGCTTTTCTATTTGTAGAATGGCAGCAATTCTTTTCTTAGATCTCAGGTTGAATTCACAAAATAATTTGCTAGATATCTTGCTGAATTCATGGGACCAGATGAAACGAGGGTCCCCTACTCTTCTGCCATCTTCCCAATCGGTGTATGATTTACTTTAAGAGAAAATGACAAATTTTCAAAGAGCATGTATCATTTTATGCCCCCCATCCTCATCAATTCTTGTGGTTGTCACTTTTTAAAAATTTTAGCTATTCCAGTGTAAGAGCAATAAACTGTCATTATGGTTTTAATATGCATATCACTGATGGTTAATGATGTTCAGTGCTTTTTCATGTGCTTTTTGATCAATTTTATATATATATATAATATATATGTATATGTATAATGTTTATGCATGTGTATAATATATAACATATGCCTTTGTTAAACACTGGTTCAAGTTTTTGCCTTTATAATAATTCTTCCATTTCCTCCCTCCCATCCTTCATTCTCTCATTATATATTTTCCTTTTAGATATATTATGTACCTCACAGGGTACTTGCTCTCAACAGTTAATTAGCTTTGAATTAATTTAAGAAACTAGAGAAAAAAATACTTGTCTTTCAACTTAGCCATATATTTGTGCTTTTCCTTTCTTTATGTTATACTTTGGTATAGTATTATTTCTCTTCAGTCTGAATTCCTATTCTTAGCATTTCTTACTGTGCTTATCTGATAGTGACATATTATTTCAGCTTTTATTTTTCTAGGTAAATGTTTTATTTGAAGTGCTTTCCTTTTTTGCTAAATTTATATATTTAGAATAATATTTTTTCTTCTAGCACTTTAAAGTTGTCATTCTGTTTTCATCTACCTTGTATTGTTTCTTGCATTTTTAAAAAAGATTTTATTTATTTATTTGACAGAGAGAGAGAGCACAAGCAGGGGATGCTGCAGGGAGAGGGAGAAGCAGGCTCCCTGCTGAGCAGAGAGCCCAACCTGGGGCTTGATCCAAGGACCCTGGGATCATGACCTGAACCAAAGGTAGACGGACACTTAACCAACTTAGCCACCCAGGCCCCCCAAGCTTGTATTTTTCCTGATGAAAAGTTGTTAATTTTCTTATCGTTGTTCCCCTGTAAGTGATGTGTCTTTTATTTCCTCTTTGCTTTTAAGTTAGTTTTCTTTTTTATCTATTTTCAGAACTTCAGCATTCTATTCTTTGGTGTATTATTCCTTTTGATTATCCCTGTTGTATTCATTAAGATTTTTTGGTCTGTGGGTTTATAGTTTTTATCAAATTAAAAACATTTCCACTATTATTTCTTTAAATATTTTTTCCTATTTAACTCTCTCTCTCTCCTCTCTTTTTGGTGTTTCAATTACATGGATTTTTAATTTGGCTTACATTGCTAATTTTGTTATTAGACTTGTTTATTTTGTCTTTTTAAGTTTGGATTGTTTCTTTTTTTCTTATATTTAAAGGTACCCATTTTTATTCTGCAGCCAAACTTGATGGTAAGCTGATCCACTGACATTTTAATTATAGGTATTGTAGTCTGAAGTTTTAGAATTTCCATTTTATTTGTTATAGTTTGTTTCTCTACTGATATTTGCTATTTTTTATTATGTTAGTAATTAACTTTAAATCATTGCACTTGTTTATAAGGATCATTTTAAATCCCTTATACTCTAATTCTATTATCTCTGACTTTTCCAGTTTGATTTTTATTCACTAATTCCCCTCCTGATTATTTGTCATATTTTTCTGTCCCATTTTATGCCTAGTGACTTTTGATTTGAAGTTGGACACTATGGATCCTATGTTATTGCATGTTTGGATTGTCTTCCTTAATGAACTACTAAATGTAATCACATCATATAGTAAATCTACTTGCAGATCAGCTTGATCCTTTTGAGGCTTTTTTTTTTTCTTTTTCTTTATCATATCAGAGTAGCCTTTCTCCTTGGTCTAAATTACTCCTGCTTCTAAGATGTGTAATTTCTGGGATCCCTACTGGAAGTCCAGAATGTGTAGGAAGGTCTGTTTGGCTGTTGGAATTACATGATTCCGAACATGTGTGAACTCAATTAGTTACTCAGCTCACAATACCCTAACACTTGTTTATTCTCCAGTGGTATTTCTTTTACTGTCATGAAAGTAGTAGTGATTCTTTGACTGGTCTTATGGAATTTTGCCCTGACTACTCAATGCTTAGTATATAGGCAAAGTTGTAAGGGCCGCCCTTTGCAGATTTCTGGAGTTCTTTTCCTTTAGAGCTCCCTTCTCTGAAGTACACTGTCCCATAAAATCCAACCACCTCAGAAGCCCCAAACGCTGATCTTTGTCTTATCTCATTGATAAGTATAGGCTCTGTTGGTTCTTCTATCTTCTGTACCATGGCCCAGAAAGTGTCATTATGCAAAAAGCCAGGCCAGTTGTGAGGCTTATCCTCTTTATTTCCCTTTGCTAAGAAATCATAAACCTCCACTGCCCCTAAGAAAACTCTTTTAAATAATTATTTCATTTGTTTTGTCCAATTATGTAGTTTATGGCAGAAGGACTATTCTTTCATGGCTGAAAGTAGAAAATAAAATAGATATAGTGCTAATGGATTGATTTGATTGTTGGAAAAAAAGATATGCCCTTCCTTCCTTCCTTCTTTCCTTCTTTCCTTCCTTCTTTCCTTCACTCAGCTTGAAACTAGGTTAACATAGACCTAGAGGTGCTATTATCTATCTTGTTGCCATATCAAGTTTGAGAATGACACAGCATGGAAGAAAACAGCCAAAATGCAAAAGGAGTCTGTGACCTGATTATTTTATTAAACTCAGCTCTACTTGGTTAAGATCTATGGTCTAATAAATGGCTGCATGTCTCAAGCAGATTTTAGTCAGTACTTTTTGGTTTACTTGCAACCCAAAAAAATCTTGATACATCTTACAAAAGACAGTGTTTTCTACCAGTGCCCTATGTAAGGTTTACATTTCAATTACTATCAATTGAGTATGTACCATAGGTCAGGTGTTGTGATAGTAATTGGTGTTATTTATAATACTAGGCTACATGGATCATTTGATTTGATCCATTGTGGTAATTTGTATGATATTAAGCTTTATAATAATAAAAGTATTATTTAACTATTAATAAATGAATTTTATTTTCTAAAATTGATGGTTATAAAGTAATTAGGAAAACAAAGAAGTTTCAATTTAATGTTACATATCCATTTGTGACAATTTCTAATATACTTCCCCAATCAAATTTAAAAATCTCAATGTATCATTTTACCTTAGATTATTAGCATCGGCAAAGGAAATGAAGTCTTACACAGAGATACAAAAATCAGCACTTGTACAATCTATTACTTTGTTCATTATGGATAGCTTTAGTTTGATATGTGTGTATGTGTATATGTGTGTATATATAACACATATATATTACATATAACATAATGCCTATATATGCATGTGTGTAAATGGTTCCGTTTAGATAGAATTTCCATGTCAGTTTCCAGAAATTTCTTGTTCAGTGGATAGATAAGAGTTGTAAAACAGATATTTCAAGTAGAAAACAATGAAAGTCTAAAAGATCTTTAATACAACATGTTTTTATACTTGTATAAATGCAATTTGGAAGGATATACTTAAAACTATATTTAATATTTAGAATTAATCTACCTATAACATGAATCTGGAGTAAAAATCCAAGTAAGCAATGAAATTTTCATGGTAAATTATGATGCTAGGGGAAAACATAGGCATGTACTGGTTTAAGCATCTTAGGTGGTCTAGAATGTTCAAAAGAAAAAAAAAAGCCACAGATAAGTAAAGACCAGGCTTCACTAGGAATGAAAAATAACTTATTCACTAGAAACATATTCAATACATCTTCTGTGTAGGCATAAGAAGCAGAAATAGGTTATTGAAATACATATGAATATAAATTGTATATTAGTTAGAAAGCCACCAAAAGTTGTTTATGTGGTGAATACTTCGTTACCTTTCGATTTTCTGTTGCCTGTTTAGTTATTTACTTCTTACAGTTCCTATCTAAGGTGCTTTCTTAGGCACCCACAAGATGACATATGCCAATATCGCACACTAAATTTTAAAATTGACTGAGTCTTTTTTGTCCTTTATTAAAGAAATCTGGAGGAGAACTTTTGGTTTTTGTCCTTTCTATGGAGTCAATAATTAATTGCTCTTTCCCCCTGAAATTACACAGAAGGCAACTTATCACAATAGATATGTAGATTTCTACTATTAAAAATCACAAAGACATAGGAAAGAATAAAGGATTTTTTTTAAACATTTTATTTATTTATTTGACAGAGAGAGAGAGACAGCCAGCGAGAGGGGAAACACAAGCAGGGGGGAGTGGGAGAGGAAGAAGCAGACTCCCAGTGAGGAGCCTGATGCAGGGCTCGATCCCAGAATGCCAGGATCGCACCCTGAGCCCAAGGTAGACGCTTAACGATTGAGCCACCCAGGCGCCCCTAGAATAAAGGATTTATTTTCAAATCAGCCACCTGATAAGTTTGGCATGGGAAATAACTGAGAAAGCTTTATTACTATAGCATGTTCATTACAGAAAACTCAGATTAATGTGAACATAAGATATGTTTAAATGTAAGCACCTTATATCGTTTATGCCTACCAGAGAGAGAATAGGGATAGAAGTTTGGGGGTATAATTAGGCATCAAAGAGTGTATGATTTATGCAGTGGTTTTCTTTAGCAGTTGTGAATTCAACCTGTGTTCCTTTCCTTTAAATCTAGAAGTCTTTGATTTATCCAGCCAATAAATATTTGAATGTCTACTATGTGAGAGATGCTAGTTACTCCTTTATGAACAAAGCGGCATAGTGTCTTGCTTCATGGAAATTTAGTCTAGTGAGAGAAATATGAACTGACAAAAACCAATTACAACCTATAGAAAGAGCTATAATAAAAACAAATAGGATTGACTAATATTTTATTGTATGTGTATAACACATTTTCTTTATCCACTTATCCATTGGTGGATATTTAGGTGGTTTCTACATCTTGGCTATTGTTAATAATAGTGCTGTGAATATGAGAGTGTTAATATCTCTTTGAGATTCTGATTTTCATGCTTTTGGGTACCCAGGAGTGGTATTGCTGAGTTATATGGTAGTTCCATTCTTAATTCTTTGAGGGACTTCCATATTGTTTAAAAAATAAGGAAATCTTTATGTGAAGTAACATGGATGAAACTTGAGGACAAATACTGCATTGTTCTAATTATATAAGGTACTTGAAATAGTCAAACAAATAAAAACAGAGAGTAGAATGATGGTTGCCAGGGACTGGAGGAGGGGGAAATGGGAAGTTGTTAATCAATAGGTATAAAGTTCCAGTTACGCAAGATGAGTAAGTTCTAGAGATCTGCTGTGCAACCTCGGGCCCACAGGTGACAGTACTTAACGTACACTTAACAGTCTGTTAAGAGGCTAGATCTCGTGGTAATTGTTCTTATCACAATAAAAATAATTTCTTAAGTTAAAAAAAAATCCCTGTTTTTTGGACAATAAGATGGTTAGAGAAGGCCTGAAAATAAGGTAATGTTAAATGAGCCTTATAAGATAAGGAATTACCTAGAAGGCAAAATTTAGGTTGGGGTAGAGAGTTCTAGCAGAGGAGATACCATTTGCAAAGCTTATGGTAGAAATAACTTAGCATGTTAATTTGTGTTCCCAAGAAGTTGACCTTGAAAGAGGATTCACATGCAAGTGATTTATTAAGGAAATGCTAAGAGAACCCAGTATGGAAATGACAAGGGCAGGAAAAGGAAGAGTCAAACATGGGTGGGATTTAAGCCCTCAGCCCCATCTCAGCCTGATCCTGCTGCAGAGCCCTGCAGTATAAATTATAGTTAAGAGTGATTACTACATGAGGCCATGGAGCTGGTTTCCATTCTCCTGTATCTGTCAGTCATTGGTTAAGAACCTGTCCAGGGAATAAAAACTCCCAGGCATTTCCAGCGCTTTGCATATGCAGGAAAAAACAGCTTCATGTGGAGAAAGGGGATCCCTCCTACATTGTTGGTGGGAATGCAAGTTGGTACAGCCACTATGGAAAACAGTGTGGAGGTCCCTTAAAAAGTTAAAAATTGAACTACCCTATGACCCAGCCATTGCACTACTGGGTGTTTACCCCAAAGATACAGACGTAGTAAAGAGAAGGGCCATATGCACCCCAATGTTCATAGCTGCATTGTCCACAATAGCCAAATCATGGAAGGAGCCGAGATGCCCTTCAACAGATGACTGGATTAAGAAGCTGTGGTCCATATATACAATGGAATATTACTCAGCTATCAGAAAGAACGAATTCTCAACATTTGCTGCAACATGGACGGCACTGGAGGAGATAATGCTAAGTGAAATAAGTCAAGCAGAGAAAGACAATTATCATATGATTTCTCTCATCTATGGAACATAAGAACTAGGATGATCGGTAGGGGAAGAAAGGGATAAAGAAAAGGGGGGTAATCAGAAGGGGGAATGAAACATGAGAGACTATGGACTATGAGAAACAAACTGAAGACTTCAGAGGGGAGGGGGTGGGGGAATGGGATAGACTGGTGATGGGTAGTAAGGAGGGCACGTATTGCATGGTGCACTGGGTGTTATACGCAACTAATGAAGCATCAAACTTTACATCGGAATCTGGGGATGTACTGTATGGTGATTAACATAATATAATAAAATAAAATTAAAAAAAAAAAAACAAAAAAACCCAGCTTCAGTAAGTAGCCAAAGCAGTCTTCCAAAAGAAGCCACTCGTGTAAGAAGTTAGAAGCAACAGCCTCACAGCCTCTGTGCACACAGAAGCTAGAAGTGTCCACAGAAATGTTAAATGGGATTCAAGGGATCTGTATGGAGCCCCAACAGTAGCTTGCCATAGCTAGTTAGAGGTAATCTGTAAGGATGCTAGAGTGACTATCATAGGCAGAGAGACAGAGATGTATGTAAGTTAAGTAGAAGGTAAAGAAGGGCCAGCCATGTAGGATTTAGCAGGTGATGGTATAGTGTTGGCATTTTATTCTGCAAACAAATGGGAACCAATTCAGAAGAATGACACGAACAGATTTATATTTCAAAAAACACCTGTAATTATTAGAGACTGGTTTAGAGGGACAAATAAGGGAGCCAGGGTTTTTTAATAATTGGAAAAGAAATGATGGTAACCTGGATTAAAATGGTTGCAGTGAAGAAATAAAAAAGTGGGGATCCTTGATAAATATTTAGAAATGGAAAATTATTGGACTTAATGGATTGGATGTGAAAGTTAGGTAGAGGGGGAGTACCTATGGAAGGTGTCAGAGATACAGTAATAACAGGATCTGACACAGGGAAAAACCCTTTGACAAGAGGAAAGTAACCAGGTAAATGACCTTAGCCTTAAATCCTGAGAGTCTAACTTCTCCATTACCTCTGTGACTTCCAGGATACTGAAGAGCACAGATCAATTCTGTCAAGTTTGCAAAGTCCTAATCTTCTGGTTATTCACATAAATGTGAATTTAAAAATGTATATTGATCAATGACCATGTGTCAGGTTTATGAATACAAAAATGAATAAAGCACAACCCTTTTCCTCAAACACGTACATATCATACATGTACACACCTGAATTTAAAAAAAAAAAGATTCAGGAAACTTAGGATCAACACACTCTCTCTTAGAACACATGACCCTTTTTATTTCAAAAGTGATGACCAAGGCCAAAACAGCCAGAGGAATTCAAGGTCCAGCATTCATTCCTAAAACTCTTCAGTCACATGTCACATACCATGAATTCCCCATTTTTTCCTCCATAAATGAGACAGAATTATGTTACAGAATATACAATTTGTAAGAACACAAAATTAGTGATTTCACAATTTGTGATTGAAGTAATCTTACACACAACCATTGGGTATCCTCTAAGATTAGCTATATCCTAGGGGACACAAAGATACTGGTGATACAAAATCAAATTAACTACTAACCTCGTGCATCAGGAACTTGCCATCTACTTATGACTTCCAGCCACAGTAGAGGGGATTACAGTATGGTGTGAAGAAGTGAGAGGGTAATCACAGGGTATGCTGCATTATATGAGTACTTACCCTTTGAAAATACTGGTGATGTGGGGTGTGTGGGTGAATTTGAACCAGAGGAAGCTACTTGGTTGAGACGGTACTTTTTTTTAAGCCTAAAGGTTAAAGAAGAGTTTGATGGAAATTAATTTCCTAACTTCCATTCTCCTCTTTAGTGGACTGAAAGAAGAGGATTGCAGAGTTTCAGGTATCAGAAGCATGACCCCTGCAGTATTAGAGGTAGATTCCCTGCGATGGGGGTGGGCATGATGGATAAGCTGGAGCTGTGCAGCAAGAGTATGTGCATTATGCTAGGTATATACATGGTAAGGAGTTTGGATTTCATGAGGGAATGGAGACACTAAAGAATTATTAAGTAGAGATGTACAATATCCCCTTATACTTCAGAACAGTTACTCTGACTAAAAAGGTATAACTTTAGGAGCTTTGAGGACAGTTAAGTAACTTCTGCAATAAGCAGTGGTAAGGAATTAATAAGGCTTGGCCAAGGTCAGTAGCCGAGCAAGTATAGAATCAGAGATACGTCCATGAGACATTTAGGAGATAGTCTATAAAGTATAACAGTTCTTAAGTATGAGAGGTAAAGGAGATGAAGATATTGAAGAGGGCTCCTGATTTTCAGAAAGAAATAACTGTTCTCATTCATCAAGATTGAGAATTCTTTGAATGAGCTTCTAGAATCTCAGTTAAAGAAAGCGTGCCCTGTTTTCAGTGTATTGATTTTTAAAGTCAGTTGTTGTGAAAAGGAAAATAGAAATACTCTATAGCTTAATGAGTTACACTGGGTTGATCTCAGAAAAGAAGAGGTTGTAGACAGATTAGTAAGTCCCCAGTGTATCTGTTGTAAGTGAAGTTATGGGCCAAAATAAGGCCACCCAGAGAAGGTATGTGAAGAGAACAGAAGAAGAGGGATGTGAGAAAGGAGACAAATGTGTAAAGAACTGAGAACAAGGAAGCCATGCAAAGTTTGAGTAGAAGGCAGAGAGACAAAGAGAAAAGCAAAATACACCATAGTCATAGGGACCCTATGAGGAAAAGTATCCAGAAGGGAAGTGTGGTCAATCAGGATTAAATATTGCAGGTGGGTTAACTAAGAAAGTAAAAGTGTTAGCTCCACCCCGCCCCTCCCACACACAGTATGTTGCAACAGATAATTAAAAAACATGTTGAGAAAGTTTTTAAGAAAATGGTTAGAGAAAAATTGAACTGAAGTGTGTTTGAAAATGTGTACAGATAGATGACTCATTTGTCTCTGAAAAACAGAAGATAAAGTGTGACCAGGTGTAGCATGATATCAAGGTAAGTTTCATTTATTTTTTAAGATTTTATTTATTTATTAGAGAGAGCAAACACAAACATGGGGAGTGGGAGGCAGAGGGAGAGGGAGAAGCAGGCTTCCTACCGAGCAGGGAGCCCAGTGCGGGGCTCAATCCTAGGACCCTGGGATCATGACCTGAGCCAAAGGCAGACACTTAAACAACTGAGCCACCAAAGCACCCTGGTAGGTTTCATTTTTTAATATTTTTAAACAAGTTAGAGATGTGTACCTTTTTATATATTGAAGGGAACAAGTTACAAAAGAACAGACTCAAGTAATACAATTGGGAGGAATTAGTTATTACGTTGAGTTACTGGAGGAAGCGAGAGTATGTTATCCAGAACATAGGTGACAAGCTTACTGTGGGACTATGAGATGAAATGTCTGTTCACTGAAATATGGGGAAAAAGGAGGGTAAGATGGGATTTTATGTAGAGACATGTATTTCTGGAACTGGAAGGAAGCAGTTTAAAAACATTCTCACTTAATGGCCTCTAAATTATCTGTCCAGAGTTGGATAGCAGTGGTCCTTAGAAAGGGAGCTTGAAAAGAGCTAAAGTTCTGAATGTACACCTATGGAGAATGGGAGAAGAAGCTAAGCAAAGAAAAGTTGAAGGATTTGCAAGCAGCTCTGGGGGTCTCCCAAATCTGAGACTACCCATATGTAGTGAAGAGATCTCCATGGCTATGTGTCTTCCCAGTGAGCTAACCCACCGTTCATCCTTCTCTGGTGTGGGTGGGATGCGCCTCAATTGTGTGTATTCCACTGTCTTCACAACTTTCTCTGCTTGAAACTTCCTTGTTCAGTTCCACCCTGTTAGTAGCAAGCTTGACTTTCCATGCCTCTCCAAGTCAAAATAAACTGACTGAATAAGCAATCGGCATTAGCAGGTTAATGATAGAGGGATGAAAGTGTTATTTGTTCTCCAATGGGCTGTTAAAGATGATATATTACAAGTTGTCTACTTTAGGCTATCTATATTTAAAACACCCCCAAACTAAAACATCGAGGGAAAAGATGCACTGGTTTAGATGGAAATAATCAGTTTTTTCATTTTCAGGCAGTGTTAATACCTATTCTCTAGAGAATTGAGGTTTTTGGTCTGTGTGTAGGAAATGGCAAAAGCAGAGAAGCACAACACTCTACAACTCGGTGGCCACTCTCCCTTAATGAGTTTAATTGCCTCTTATAACAGAAAATATTTTGGAAAAGCAGCACTTGTTTTCCTTTACAGATCATCATCATAGCAATTCACAAGTGTACAGTGAGCAAGTTGGCCATGAACAGCTCTGAAGGACGTACTGGCACCTACATGATGCCAGACATCTGGAGGCAAATTTTCATATGAAGAGTGGGTGGGGCTGTATATTTTGGAAACATAATGCTGAACATCTGGATATTTGGAAATCAACTCATTGCCTAGCTTTTTAATGTTCATAGAAATATTTTGTTTTTGGTAGATATAGTTGCAGACTCCTTACCCTTTAAAAGCAATATCATGATTTATATTTATGTTTTCTCTATTAAATTTTGAAATTATACAGCACAATATTAGTTTACTATTTAGATTACTAATTTAACATTTGATCACTCCTTCTCAAACTTTAATAGTACAATGAAATCAGCTGGATAACTTGTTTGTAAGTGTTCTGATTCAGAGTGCCCAGGTTCTGCATTTCTAGGAAGCTCCTTGGTTACTGCAGCGCTGTTGGTCCTCACATCATTCATTCAGTGGCAAGTTTCTAGCCCTGTACTGTACAGTATGATATCCACTTGCCATATGTGGCTATTTAAACTTAAATTGGTTGAATTAAATAAGATTTAAAAATCAGTTCCTCAGTGTCACTAACCACTTTTCAAATGCTCAGTTGCCGATTATAGACAGTGCAAATATAAACTATTTTTGTCACACTGCAGAAAGTCCTATTGGGCAGTGTTGTTCTAGATACATTATTCCATAGCTTTGTGCATTCACGAGGACTTGGAAACATTATTTGGAGTTTGCTTATAATTAGTCCCATTTAAAATCACAGAAAAACTTCTATAAAAGTGGAGTTCCAGGTTGAATACAACACAGCAGGTTGAAAACATTCTTTAGTAACTACGGACACTGAGGTTTGCCTGAATTAGAATATTTTTAAAGTGACTAAAAGTTGCACTAAATTACACTAGTATATTTAAATATAATTTGTGTAAAGATAATTATCACTAAAATGTTTCATACAGTATGGACCCAGAGGTGCAACAACATAAAATTGAATATGCAACTTGAAAAATAAACCTTGGTATGAACCTTAAGATTTCAGTTCTCCCTTATAAGCCCTTTCTGGTTCTAGAAACACCTTAATGTAATTAAGAATATTTGCCAAATATAGACAGAAAATTTTTATGCACATATGCACAGATATTCTATTTGACATCTGCAAGTATAAACAATACTTCAGTTGTAAATTCATGAGTGTCAGAGCAATTGACCAATGATATTTTTTCTACTAGCTTTGTGAAGTACAAATCATATTACACATACATTAGTGTCCTTTTGTTTCTCTCTTCTCTCACTGTGCTTCCACAATTTGTAATAAAGTTTCACTGCAGCTTACCTCCTATGAAGGTAAGGTTTTTAGATAAGTCTCCTTGCCCTAAATTTTGCTTATGACTATATCCTATTTAAACTCGCAGAAGAACTCCTGCAGAAGTAGATTTCAAGTTTGCATATGATATAAAAGATCATAGTTTTGACAGCTAGCACAAATTAAATGGTAGCCCAGATCTATTTATATAAGCACACACTGATTACCTCTTAAATAGTTCCTCGTGAACATCATTATCAAAATAACATAGCCCATGTAAGACAGTCAGTTGCACAATTCAGATTTCCCTGATAATTCTTTTCAGTGCCAACTATAAATTTTTTATGAACTGTGAATAAGTTTGAAATATTCTTCATTCTTAAGATTCAAGTGGGGCGCCTGGGTGGCACAGCGGTTGAGCGTCTGCCTTCAGCTCAGGGCGTGATCCCGGTGTTGTGGGATCGAGCCCCACATCAGGCTCCTCTGCTGTGAGCCACCTTCTTTCTCTCCCACTCCCCCTGCTTGTGTTCCCTCTCTCGCTGGCTGTCTCTATCTCTGTCAAATAAATAAATAAAATCTTAAAAAAAAAGATTCAAGTAAGCTTCAGCTAAAATATTAGAAAACTTCAGCCTAAGACTGTTTTGACCTTTTCTCCTTTCCCTTTCAGTTTTGATTTTTGTTTTGGTTTGTTTTTGTGGTATTTGGTTGAGCATTGGGTCTTTACATTGGACACTTAACATGCCAAGGAAACTAATGATCTAAAACTATGAGAGAGATTTGAAAAAGATCAATCTGCCTATTTCTCATGTCTGCTTGAGAAGTCCTTTTATAGCCTTTAATTTTCCTTCTATACTTGCCTGGAGATTTAATCAGATGAGCCTGAACAGAAAGAATCCTGTTTTGTTCTTTGAAACGACATTTGGTGACAATTGGAATGTCCAGTCTAATATACTTAAAATTGCCCACAGAGATAAAATTACCCTCAGAGTTATATAGGTTTTTAGAAAATCTGGATTTTACACAAGTATATTTAATCTTTGTGATACAAACACTCGGCATTCAAGTTAAGCTTCAATGCCATGAGGTGGATTGATCATTTTAATCCAAGCAATCAGTGAGTTGAGCTAAAATCCAAGCTTGAAGATGGTGACTGCATTGGTCCTTATGGAATTAAATGTGGCCCTTGGTCTAAGAACCTTGTGATGTATCCAAGTCAAGTAAGCTTCACCATCCTCTGAGTAGAATGAGTCCAGAGATCCTTAATTATAATTTGAGACTGAATCTAGGTAGGATGGAATCTCTGTATCCAGGAAGAGGAGGTGGATGGGGAGTCTGACAGCAGGGTGATGGAAGATGGGCTTCAGCTGAACTCTGATTCCCTGATGTTGGAACTGACTGGGACCGAAGTGCTAGGGATGGGGAGTGAACTAGCTCTTGTTTTATCCTCTAAACTTATTTCCTGTTCCAGAAAAATCATCTTTTCAGCAGAGCTCACCTTGTTTTGATATCCAGTCCATTGAAGCTGCTGTGTTTGGTGTCACTCAACTCTGATTCTGAAACCAGAGCCACATACACTAGATTTGGGAAGTTGAGTGTCAGTGCCACCTTCCCCCACAGGATGATGTTTAGATATCAGGTCTCAACAAACAGTGTTTCTAACATGTCTGGTTGCATCTGAGTGAATATGGTGCTCTATCTTGTTTCCCAGAAGTGGAGGACTGATGGTCAGATTTAGACATTTGATTAAGATAAGACGTCATGCTAAGGGGTAGAGGAGTGAAGTCAGCTCACATNCTGGTTGCATCTGAGTGAATATGGTGCTCTATCTTGTTTCCCAGAAGTGGAGGACTGATGGTCAGATTTAGATATTTGATTAAGATAAGACGTCATGCTAAGGGGTAGAGGAGTGAAGTCAGCTCACATGGGGGAACCAAAGCAGAAGGGCTTGTTTCATGGAAGGTAGACATATTCACTTACCCTTGGAAAATGAATTTGGGTTGGTGGATTGAAAAATAAAAAAGTATGCAGGCAGGCAGGCAGGTAGACAGACAGACAGACAGACAGACAGAAAGTCCTGGAGACTGGCATAGGGCTTGTTAAAAATTCTTAAGTAGAATTAGAATCATGACAGTCTCATAATGTTAGGTCCCTGAATTTCCAAGAAGAACGGGTGCACATTTGTAGTGTAAGTCTGCTTCCCTTATGTTGAGGTGTGGAAACGAAAGATCCTGCAGATGTTCAGTTTTCAGGAATTTGGATTTATAGCAGCTGCAGCATAGTTCCCTGCCTCTTCCTGCAGCTTATACACCCTTAATAAATTGAGTTTTAGTAGTTGAACAGGGTGAGTAAAATTGTAAGGTTAAAAAAAAAACCAGTAAGTATTTTTTCATGTAATCTAATATTAAAATTCTATAAATTCTCAAGAAAAATTATAGCAACTGTAGAAATTTAGGCAGCCACCTATTAGTGAAAAATGAAGGACTAAATACAATGTAATATGGTTAATAATTTACACATTTTGAATTAAGGTCTGGCAGAAAAATCTAATGGAATTATATAATGATGGTTTCATTTATTTTAAATTAAATTATTTTTAGATTTATATTTTGACATTTTATTGACATGAGATTTTTATCCTAGTTGTTGACATTAGATAGTTTTCCTAATATACCCTCCACCCCCCAGTAAGAGTAGAAGATTTGTTATTAAGGATACATTTTGGAGACCATAACCCTTTTAAAAGTTATGTAGTCACTTCATTTTGGAAAAATACTTTTTGAATGTCATTTATGCTCTTTTTAAGAAACAATTTGAAAGCAGAAAATAGAATTATTTAGATGCGTATACATTTCTCCACATCCCTCAGTTTAGTTGTTAATATAGGATTATGGTGATCTTGGAACTCATTGTTCAAACTTGGATCCTTTGAGAATGATAAAAAATGCATTGCTAGGACTAAGGGCATAAACTTGGACTGTGTTGGCCAACTGAAATATAGGGGTACCCTCTCCAAAAGATTGTTACTGAATATTCAGCAGATTATGTGCATAAGTATTTTACCTTCTTTGCTGCTTACTTCAGGAGTAAGGGAGAAATGGACATTGTAGGGAGGAAAAGAAGTATTTAAAAAGCAAACAGTCTGATTTCTAGAAAAATTGGCTGGCAACTAAAATCATATTTTTTGACATTGCTCTTTTTTAATAAATGTTAGTAGGTAGTCTTCGCATCGGAATGACAAGAGGTTCCCATCAAAAGTTCAAGTCATACTCTGTTTTAGACTTTAAAAAGCAGAGTGACTAATTTTGGGACTAAGGAGTTTCAGTGTCTATATACTCCCTAGGTGATATTCATGCATATTTAAGGACTGACTTAAATAGAAGACAGAGATTTGTCCAACCTAAAATGTGTCTAAAATCAGAATCTGACTCCTTATACCACATAGTCTGTCAAGTTAAAAATTTTACCACTTTTATTGCAGTGCACATAGATGTGAATAATGACAATCTGACTAGATTTAGTGTAAAATTTTAAGGCATACTGAAGTTTTATTTCTAGATGATGACATTAGTACCCACCTAATGGAAGGGGTTAACAGAATGAGGTCTTGCCACCAGAAAAGATAGACTTCATGCTCCTTACCCTTGCTCTTTCCCACATGCACGAAGCCCTTAAGCTGGGCTAGCTAACTCAGAGTTGACTCACCTATTCTCCCTTTAGAAAACTGTAACATTTTACTTGGATTCAAGACATATTGGCCAGGATTCCATTTGACTTTTCTCAATCTGATTTTAAAAAGGATGCTACTTTCTGAAATAATAATGAATGCTGAAGATTGATGCCAAAGCATACAGATTGTTCAGGATAGCAAGTAAAAGTTCAGTTGGGGATGGATAAGAAGAAAAGGTCAATAACAGGGGTAAAAAAAATTACATTTAGCCCTCAATTCTTCCACATTTGCCAACTAAATGAACAGCTATGCTATCCCTTCACAGCATTCTTTTAAGCTCCCTCAAAGAACTCTATGAAGAGTGGGATTATTAATACTCTTGAGCATGCCTGGACAAAATAGAGAACTGTTGAAATCTATCTTCTTCACTGTAGCCTCCCAATTCCAGGTATGCATCTTTCAAGCTGTCCTTTATTACATGTTCTGCTCAGCTCTTTCATTCAGGCCTTTATGGGGTAGACACTGTACTATGTACTGCCAAAGTTACAAAGAACAATATGCTGTGGCTCTTCCCATGAAGGATCTTACAGTCTGGTGTAAGCTGTAAGATTAAATATACATAAGCATATTTAGTCAGTTACACACATGAAAACAGTCCCACCTAGCAAAGTGTAAAAGTAAATCAGTATCATAGAAGTGGTCCAGATAGGATTTTGCTTCAGGGCCTCTAAAGGAGTGAGAAACCCATCCAACTGAGAAGCCTGAAGAAGATCTCAGAGAGGAGAGAGGCGATAAATAGGAGTGCTGAAAGACCGGTAGGATTTAAAGAGATGGGATGGGATTTAATTAGTGTATATTTAATTTTAATAAGGATTCTATCCTCAAAGAAGAGTTTTAACTTAGTAGAATATCGAGAATTTACCACTAGGAGATTATTTGAGAGACCACTCAGCCTTTCCTATCTCCCAACAATCTCCCTAGGTGTGGTTCCTTTGCCTGGTTATCAGGTTACCCCTATCTGGATTTTGAGATCCACAGCCTCTTATGGTGAGTACCCTTTAATGTGTTTCTAGTATGGCAAGTATGGCATCTTCCTTGTATTTGGAAAATATTCATAATAATAATAAATCTATAATGATCTACTGTGAAAGCAGTTCTCAAACATTAATGTGCATACAATCTACAGGTGGACCTTATAAAAACTGCAAACTCTGATAGTAGATGTGGGATCATGCCTACAGGTATGCATTTCTAGCTAGTTGCTGTGGGAAACAGAGTCTGCTAGGCCACAGATCACATTTTGAATAGAAAATTCCCACACTTAAAATTTAAAACACCAAATCCTCATGGTGTTATCCTGTGCTTTTATTCAGTTTTTCACTTATGTGGTTCCCTGTTTTCCAATTAGCATTTAAATTCATTTGTGAAAGAGCCCATTCCTTATATTGATCCCCTCATCTAAAAAAAAAAAAATTACTTAATTGAGTGTTAAACACATGTAAAATTATCACATCCATATAAAAAAAAACACCTATCAAAAACCAGAATAATAATTTCAAAATAGTAAAACGAAAACAAGTTTGACAGATCAACCAGTTACCAGAACTTAGTGCCACTTTAAATTCTGAGAGATTTTTAGTTATAATTTCTGCATTCTAATTCCCATGTTTCCAAAAATGATCTTTTTTTATTAAGAGAAATCAAATTAGTACTATATCACACTTATGTACACACACAAAATTACTGATTCAAAGCAAGTTCATTATACACATATGTTAAAAAGAGGACTATAGGATCCTTACTCAAGGTCTGGATATTCTTAGTTTATACTTAATTCTACAAAGATAGATTTTGCCGTTCAAGATCACATTAGACTGATAACTACAGAGAGAGGAGATGCTTTTATTAGCTGGAGAAATGGCAGTGAAAACTAAGAGTTTTCAACATGATGGGAAGAAGAGATGGGAAAATAAGAAAACCAGGCCCTCACATCTTTAAAGCTGAACAGTTCTGTGTGATTTTATGTAGAGGCAAATGGTTCTTCATAGTTCCATAGGCCCTGGGGTCTGCATTTTAATATACTCAGTTAAATAATTGGTATTAATGGGAACCAAGGGTACCAATAAAAAGTTGAAATATATTCAATGTTTTTTTCGGAGAAAATAAGAGATTTGTAGTAAAAATCTGTGTCTTAGTGTTCAACTAGCTTAAATTACCATTAAAAATATAAGCCTGTTTTATTTTGGTGGATGATTTTAATTTCAAATGCTTATTTTTGTTTTATGTTTAATAGTTATGCATTCCATTATCCAGAATTTGTCATTATGAAAGACAGCATAGGTTTAGGTGTAAAATACTAGTAAGTATTTGCAAAAAGAATTAAAGCAATTTGAATATTTTTTTTCACTTTGGACTGGCCTTCCTTAAGGGCAGATATCTCTAATTTTTTAGATGGGATTTATTAATCACTGCCAAATTATAATGTGCTTTATAGAAATTACTTTGATATCATATATACCAGTGGTACATATACCATGTACAATATAATCTAGAAGTATTTCAATTAAAAAAACAATCAAACTTTAACAAAGCTGACAATACATGTGGAGTGCCTTAAACATTCTATTATTTTTAATTCACCCCAATAATCAAATTAAAACACAATTACTCTAATTTTGCACTTGGCAAGCACATTGTCTCTTAGATCTTTGATTCTTACTATTCTTAATGTAAAACTTGGTTTATCAAACGCTTTGTTTCTGTATTCCATTTAGGGATTTATTTCATAAAGCAAGTTACAATTATGTTTCAAAGAAAATTGAGTATCGGAACGGTTTAAGTGTGGGGGTAATTAAATAGATACCTAAATGTATTTGGGGGCTATAGCAGAGCTTGGAAACAATACCATGACCTTTAGGTAACAGAGATTTTTAAAGAAAATCTTCATGACAGCACAGAGTGAAAAGTTCTACTTTCTTTTAACAAATTTTCAATATTATCAACTCATTTCTTCTCAATTTGTACTTTGGTTCTTTTCAGTGTGCTGCATATTCTAAGGCCCAACCCTTCTCCCTGCGGGTGCTCAACATGCATCTGATGATGATACTTAGAGTGATTGCCTTGTGGGGAGAAAGTGTTAATTTGTTCTGACATTCCCAGATTTCAATCTAATGAAATGAAAATGTAGGCTGGAGTGGGTTAAGCTCTTCTGGTGCTTTTCCTTCTTAGAACTGGGGTAGTTTCCTTTTGCATGATTGAAATCATGACTATATCATCCCCTTAATGTCTCTAGTACAGTGCTTAATGGCTTCATCAGGATATATCACTTTCTTTGGCACCGAGCTGCCAGTGGAACACAAATCATTTAGAGAGAGAGGTTGTTAGAGAAAGATAGGGTGCAGTGGCTGAAGGATCACAGTTAAAAGTAGAGAACATGCAGTAAAGCGTACAGTGTTTGGAAAATTAAGAAAAATTCACTGAAAGCATACTAAAAGTTTTAAGTTAAAGATGGAAAATAGAGGGAAATCTTTATATGACTATATTGATATCAATTTATAAATAGCATTACTGACAGAAATCTATATTTTTATTATTTATCTTATTATCTGTTATCACTGCTAAATTTAAACTCCATGAAGCTGGAGTTTTTTGTTTGTCCACTTCATATCTGTAGAAATCAGAACAGTACCTAGATCCCAGTAAATACTATTTGCTCAAAAAAATGAATGAAGAGAATCCTGAAATCTATATAAAGAAAAAAAAAGGGAAGAAACATCATGTCTTCAGATCATAAGTGCTTAACGTATATTGATTATCTTGTAAATACTTTGTAAAATGTAATTCTGAGAAATATGTCAGATTTCCAAGGTATAATAAATTATTTTTTACCAAAATACAAATTTATAACTTACTACTAGATTTAAAATACCTGTTGAAAAATAAGTAGTGATTGGCACTTGGAACACAAAATTATTTACACGATAACAAGCTATTAGCTCTGTCCAAACTATCTAATTTTAATTAAAATCAACAAACCTTTATTTTATATTTTAATGTGTCAGGTCAAGAGTATACCCCATAATTCATTCATCCACTTAATAAATCAACATGATTGTCTTTCCAGGGTATAGTTTACCAAGGTAACTAAGAAGCAAAACAAACAAAACCACACACAAAAAAACAAGGCTTTTGTCAGTAGAGAGCTGCCCATGTAGTGAGAAAATATAGCATTTATCATTTACATAAACCTGTAAGCAAATAGGTACAGTATGATGAGAAAGGGGTGATAATCTAAATTTGCCACAATTGCTGTTAGAGATCAAAGGGAGATAGAAATAATTTGCTTGTTGAATATCATGGGAGGCTTTGAAAGTAGAGAATCTTTGGTACTTCAGTTAATCTTAGAAGGATAAGTAGGGCTTATCACCTACACAGAATAGGGAACAATATGTTATGTAAAATGGGGGAGCAAATGGTGGCATCAGTATGTAGGGTATTTGATTTCAAGGCAAAAATGGGAGATAAACTACACTGAGGTCTTCTACAGTCCAGTTGCATTCTGCAACTTACAGAGAGACATTGTTAGAAGAATGAAAATCTGGTGAACATATTTATGCTGACTCATTCAGAGGGTGTCTGTAATGGGTGCACAGAGGCCCTAAACTGTGGTGATTAAAATTATGGTGTGGGGGCGCCTGGGTGGCTCAGTCGTTAAGCGTCTGCCTTCAGCTCAGGGTGTGATGCCAGGGTCCTGGGATCCAGCCCCCCATCAGGCTCCTCCTCTGGGAGCCTGCTTCTTCCTCTCACACTCCCCCTGCTTGTTGTTCCCTCTATCCCTGGCTGTCTCTCTCTTTGTCAAATAAATAAATAAATAAAATCTTTTAATAAATAAATAAATAAACAAAAATAAAATTATGGCATGGATGAGGGACAGGAATAAATAAATCAGAGATAGGTTTGAGAAAAACTGGTAATCAAGTAAAGAAAGGGAAAGGAGGAAAGTGTTTCTGAAATGTTCTGCTGAGAAAATGGTGCTACCAACCATCGAGATACAGACTAGAGAGAGAAGAGCACTTTTGGGGAGTGATAATTTGATCATTATTGTTCTTGAAGATAACGATGATTTAGGTGTCTTCACCTCTATTCAGGGTGAAGATTCAGGGATGGTAGCTGGGAATGAAAAACTAAAGATCGGAAGAGATTAGAAAGGAGGACATTGCACGAGATGAGATGTGTGTTTGGAGGATTTTGGCTTTTACTGGTAGTGAAGATCATGGAAATAAATGAGATTTTCTGCGAAAAAAATGAAGAATGAGTAAAAGACAGATTTAGGTATAAATTCTAAGAGGTACTTTCATTAAAGAAGTAGAGATGGAAAAGCATCCAGAGAAGAATTTTAAAACGATAAAAGGTATGTGAAGAATAAAGGGAATTTTACTGAGCATCTAGTAAATGTGAATAAGCATATTCTCATTTAATCTAAACGTCAGTCATTCTTCCAGGGCATAGTTTAATATTCTTACTTTACTCTCAAGAAAATGATGGTTCAAAGCAGATCAGTAATTTAGACAATCTCATTTAACCAGGAAGGGTTAGGACTGATATTAAAACCTGTATCTTGATGACCCCCAAACCCACACTTGTGGGATTCTGATTTAGAAGTCAGTTTGATACTCAATAAGCTAAAATTTGTCAAGTTTAAGAGTTTTATATTATTCATTTCTGCTGCTGGAAACTATTTTATCTGCACATCATTAAATAAAACAAAAACAGTATTGAAAAGGCTTTTGAACAACAGATGTCTCTAAATACTAAAACACTGACCAAAATTTTCAGGTCAGGTGTCTGTTATATTCATATATATGTGTATATATATATATATATATATACATATATATATATATTTAGGTATATTATTCACTTTTCAGTTGGTGTTTTTCCCACTCATTATTCACTTTTCAGTTGGTGTTTTTCCCACTCATCTCTCTTTATCTCTGGAAACTTCCAGACATTTCTCCAGATATATCATCAGAACAAATATGAGATTTTATTAGAAACCTGTTGGGGGAAAAACGTAATAGGGCTTGTAAATCTTCCTGAGACTTAATTGTATATTCAAAAGGAATGGTAATAGCAACATTACCTAATGGTGTTTAATACATATTTTATAATGCTTTTGCTTTTATTATAAATGATTAATAGGTGACAATGAAATCTGCCTTATAATGTCTCCTTCAGTATGGCTTACACACAGTCCTACTTTATACCTTAGCTCTTTTCATAGTTAAGATGCCTCTGATGTGCTGACACTGTTATCATAGTTCTTGCTAAATCAAAATTTTCATTTACATGTCAATATTCATTCAAATTCCCTAAATGAAACTATGTGCAAAGAGAAATGTTGTCAATTTTTTTCTTGGAAAAAATATTTATATGCAAAGTATTTTTGCAGTTTGATTATTTCATTATTTAAATAAGGGAAAATTATTATTTTTGTCAAGAATAAATAGATGTTTTGGGATTTTTATATCCTTTTGTGCTAAAAAAAAAAGAGGAACTTGCTCATAAGACAGGTGCTTGTTAAGACTTTGGTTTTTGCAGCTTCTCAAGTATTACTGAGGAAAATAAAGATGCTTATGCAATTTGTAAATGATCCTTGGGATAAAGCAGTGGATACTTTAAAAATGTAGAATAGACTAGGAATAGAATTAATGGCTGGTGAAACACAATTGACATCTTGCTCCAGTTCTTCACTGTGTATGTTACAATCATTGCAATTTCAAATGGACCTGATTTGAGACACAGAAAATGATGTCATGAGACAAGTAAGTAGCAGGGCAGATGAAGTCTTAACAGCTAAGGAGGCTGCTGTGATGCAAATCATTTTTCCAAGGGATGTTAAATATTTCTGAAGTTAACAATTGAAATGAAAATACACTGTCAATAAAAGGCAGATAAAATAAACACAGAAATCACATGCAGTCCTAGGAGAATTGTTTTTGAATAAAATGCTTTTCAAGGTCTTCACAAAGTTGTCAGCAGCTCTTTTAAAAATCAAGTCAATGCATTTGAGGCAATTGTTCATAAGATACGACTGGTTGGTAAACGATTCTGAATCTCCATCCAGCTGTTAATTTTACATAGCTATTCACAAAGTGTGCAAGTATTACAATAAATAATACTTCCAAAACACTGTAACATGATAGGTTTCTTATAAAGCATTATGCTTCTCTGCATATTGAAATAGTTGCCCCCTTAACTTTTATGTTTCATTTATGGTGCATTTTTTTTCAGTGCATTGATCAACATTATCACATAATGTTCACTGCCTATTGCTAGTGAATAATAGAGTGTTTATTAATAAAAAAGAACTGTTATTACAATTTTGGCAGGACACTGAATTGATTGAGCTCCTCTTTAAAGAAAGGAAGCTGAGGGGACTGCTTTTAAATAGAGCATTGAAATTGGATTAGGGAAAACTACCAGATAACCTCAAAAGAGAACAATTTTAGATTTATAGAATACAGAAGTTAGAGTAAAACAGGAAATAAGACAGGTATGTCCCTGTCTTTTTGGAACTACATTTCTAGTAGAGGGGACAGAGCAAAATTAAATAAGCATGCATCAAAAATGAGGAAGATTAAAAATTATAGACATGGAGAACAGACTGCTGATTGCTAAGAGTTAAGAAGAGTGTGTGGAGTTGTGAGGGAGTAGGTATGACTAAAAAGAGGTATCCTGAAGGAGATCTTTATGGTGATGGAATAGTTCTGTATCTTGATAGCAGTGGTGGTTACATGCATCTATCTACACATGTAATAACATGGCATGGGGCGCCTGGGTGGCTCAGTCATTAAGCGACTGCCTTTGGCTCTGGGCATTAACTCCGTGTTATGGATCGAGCCCCACATCAGGCTCTTCCGCTGGGAGCCTGCTTCTTCCTCTCCCACTCCCCCTGCTTGTGTTCCCCCTCTCTCTGGCTGTCTCTCTGTCTGTCAAATAAATAAATAAAATCTTAAAAAAAAACATGGCATAGAACTATACACACATTGTAGCAATGTCATGGTTTTGATATTATACTATAATTATATAAGATGTGCCCACTGAGAGGAAGTGGGTAGAGGAAACATGGGATGTCTCTGCACTGTTTTTATAACTTCTTGTGAATCTATAATTATTTCAAAATAAAAAGTTAAAAAATTGGTGGTCTGAGGATGGATGGGTGGTTAGATACTTGATTAAGAGAATGTATCACATTTTAACAATTGTATTTGACCATAAGTTATAATAGATGCAACGAAGGAAACAAAGACTGAGAGAATAACAGAAGGATCCTAATTAAGGTAGGATATTCGATGAAAACTCCTTTGAAGAAGTGACTCCAGGGTAGAGATGGAGTTATTCAAGCAAGAGTCTGGTTCATTTTAGATCTTAGGATAACCATGTTCAAGGGAGGAAAGAACTAGTGGTTTCCAGCAGTGATACAAATACTAACATGGTGGAACTTAGTGAATGAGGGATAGAATGGAAAGGTAGATGCCTGATAATATAGGGTAAGCATCAGCAAACATTTTTTGTAAAGGCCAAATAATGGACATTTTAGGCTTGATGAAGACATAGGGTCTCTGTTGGAACTACTCAGCTCTGCCTATATAGTGTGAAAATATCCTAGATGATACATAAATAAATGAGCACAGCTGTGTTTCATTATGATTTTATTTATAAAATGAGGTAGTTGGGTGGATTTATCCTGGGGACTGTAGTTTGATGACTTCTGATGTAGGGTCTTGTATAGTAAGATATTCAGATTTTGAGGCCAAGGAGAGATAACTGAGTGGTTCTATACAAGAGAATTAAGGTTACCTTTATATTTCGTGAAAAAGAAGGAGGTAGAGATGCAAAATATAAAGGGTAGTAATTTAGGTGATGAAGAAAGGGGATTCAGGGAAATTCACTTAAAAAAGTTTAGAAAATCACCATCGTCTTTGTAAATGCCCACAAACTTTCTATTAACCTAATACATGTCTAACATAATAGTCCTGTAGATGCAATAGTTGTGATATGAATAGGGTTGGAAGCAAGATTACCTGTGGTTAAAGCCTGACTAGGTCATGTACCTGTCTGCCACTACACAGTTCATTGACCCACCCTTTACCAATTTATACTATCTAAAATAATCAGGAATGTGTTATTATTCTTTAGTAGTCATAATAATTTTTTCCAATAAGATAGCTCTAGAAGCAGGATTTCTGTCTGATATTTCTGGGATTCACATAATATTCTTATTGCCATTTAACAGATTTTTGGCTTGTAAAGTTTCATGATTATGCCGTTTAATTACTTCACTATGTGTGTACTCTGATCTCTGGTATTTTCCTCTTTGATATTTCTGATAATTTTTCTAGGTCAATGAAGGTTTTATACTCTTTGAAGAAACTCAGGAGGAATACACTGAATCTGTTGATGTGTATAAGAATAATTTTAACATAGCACCTACAATTTAAAAGATGATTAGCTAACTGGGTGTTTTCTTAGGATCACCTGGAAATATACACATATAATTGTAACATAATATAGGAATTTAGTGTGTTTATTGCTAGAACCCCAAATGCATGATGACTTATTCTTCCGTTATGTTAGGTACAAGAGATTGGCTTTAGAACTTTCCTTTTTTTTTTCTGATTTGCCTTGTTTACTACAGATTTTTGAAGAGTAATATCTACATCTTCTAGCCTCTCTTTCAGGTAAGGTCTTAATATCATTAGGTCCTTGCAGTCAATGCACTCCCATGAGATTTTATTTTGCAACTGAGCAAAGTGGGAATATCCATTTGTTCAGCTCATACAATGGGATTCTGGAGCCAGCAGCATCATTAGCAACTTGTGGTCCCCAGGTCACAGCTTAGGTAGTGTGTTCCTAGAGGCAAGAATTAAAGCTGAAGTCTTTGATTCTCTAGCTCCCTCACTGTGGCAGAAGTATCTGCTCTCCTTGGTGACCAGTTCAGCCGTGATACTGTGGGAGTCATTTCCATAGGCTCAGGTTATAGTTTGCCCTTCTAGTTCTTGTGATTTTGTAAAGAACTGATTGCCTGGATCTTACTCTTTTCTGAATAAAATAATAGCTACAGTATCTATGGACTCCGACACTGAACTTTGGTTGTTATAGTATTTGATACAGAAATGGTTGCAGTTAAAAGCTCGAGGATGGGAATTTGGAATTACTTACCAGGTCTAGTTGGGTTTGAAGGCATTAGAGGGTAGGATACTAACAGTTTACAATGCCCAGAGACAAAAGATAGTTAAATTAGTGTGTGTGGTCACCTATTAAAATTACGCTTTTAGAGGACCAAGTGACAGAGGCAATTAAAAATATGATGGGCAAAAGAACTCTAGGGATAGTGTGGTAGGTAGCCTACTTCTAATTGTACTGCCAAAAACAAAGAAAGAAAGTGACATATTCAAATCTTTTGGTTTCGGAGAATATTAGAAACCCAGACTTTCTAAGATTTCTCTAAAATAACTTCTTGTATCTTGCATTCCCAGCATTGGTGTGTTCAGAAATTAAACACAAAGCCTGATTCTACTGGTTACTGAAAAAAAAAGGAGATTGAATTCACTCATCAAGTTTCATATGGGAAAAGTAAGCACAGCGCTTGGAAAGAGAGGCACCCCAAGAATTAGAGTAGTAACAACTTAAAGAATCCAGATACCTAAATGTATACTGAATCAAAAACTTGCCTGAAGTTTCTGTATCAGCAAATCTAGCAAATCCTCCTCTGTCTAATGAAGCTGGCCACACCTTACATGACTGTCTAATTCTGATTGTGCTTGTGCAGTACTTTATGACAAGATACAAGTTCTCCCCTTGTCACACCCCTATACCCCATTGGCCTCAGGATAGATAATTATACTCAGCATTCTGTATGCCATAGGGTCAAATTTACTAACTAAGATGTTGGAAGAGAAAGCTTATTCACCAAAGAACTGCAGACTGTGCTCATTTATATCAGAACAGAACAAGTGAATATGTGTAGAAAGAAATTGCCAAAGAGGGAAGAATTTACTTTTGGATTGGGCTGAATTTACTACTATGGATTAAGTGTGCTAGCTCGTATGAAAACTGATTCTTGAAAGGTAGCCTGTGATGAATGATGTTGACATGCCTGAAATTCCATGATGTAATGTAGACAGAATTATGACAATGACTGTGAGCAGATTTATTCATTTGTGTTTAACTCCCTGCCTTCTTATGTTGTGCCCTGAGAGGACCTAGAGGACATTCCCTTCACCAAAGCATTGAGTGAGTAGACCACTGACGTTCTTGAAAAGTGCTTGATCTTTTTATGCTGAAGATGAAAGAAAGAAATTCAGATATTAATGGAAGATCCCTGATTTCAGTGAAAATGTTGTGTTCTGAGGATGATAGAAGCTGAAAAACACTAAAGTATCCGAAGTCAGGTGGCTAACTTTGCCCAACAAATTGGAGGGACAAAGTGGTAACAGAATTGCTTGACTCAAATGTGTCTTTAGTAATGGCTGACTGATTATGAAGCCCTTAATTAGAAAGGGAGGCAGCCACCTAAGGTACAGTTTGGGTAGTATAACAAAAGAACTCTAAATCTGGTAACCAGACACTTGACTTAAATCACAATAGCAAACAACACCCAAGTTCCAATTTTCAGTTTTAAGTTGTTTTATAAAGACAGAGATCTTTATATAAAGGAGAAATCAATTTCCTATGAAAAAGGATCCTAAAATAAGTTTGAAACCATTTTACCAGTATGATTATGCACTAAAGACAGTAAAGCACCACTAATGATTATTGGTCACTGTCTCTAAAATGATGCTAAGTCTTGGGGATCCATAATATCACTGTAGTCTAGCAGTAGAGTGGGGATCTGAAGGAAAAAAAATGGGCATAATAAATGATATCTGGCCAAAGTTTGTTCCATAGTGAGTTCATTGAGTTCTCAAACCCATCCATGGTTTTTACTCTAGTACTTATATTATATGATTAAAATATCCTCACCAAGTATCAGAATCCCTACATTGGTTTTCACCCAAGAAATGAGGACTGTCATGATCGGAATTGTGAACTTGAGGTCCTGGAGTTTAGCTTCCTTATCAAAGTATCACATTCCTGGGGAACTCCAGAGTCAGTGCCACCAACAGATCCTTGAAAAACACAGTGGTGCAGTCCCTTTCATATTTCCTTTTAATTGGACTGCTTATCTCACACAGGAGACAAATGGATCTTAGAAAAGTAGATTATCATACCTTTAATAAGGTGTAACCACAAATAAACCAATTGTTTCAGGTGACATTTCAGTGTTAGAGTGAATGAGCACAGCTCCTGGCACTAAGTATGTAGCTACTGATTACTAAGTATGTAGCTATTGATTTTTCTAATCCAGTAGGCATAGAATAACAGAAAAGTGTTTGCTTCCTCCTAGTAGAGACAGCAGTACACCTTCATTATATTTCTTACTGTCTGTCAGGACCATAATTTAATTCTGAGAGACCTCGACAAAATCTTACCATCAAGAGCATCATGTAAATTTACTGTATGATATCATGTTGATAGGGCCTTGTAAGCAGTAAGTTGCACATCTCTTTGATGCCTTAGTGAGAAATTTTTTTGCTATAGGGTGGGAGATAGACCCTATGAAAATTAAGGGGTATGCCACTTTTGTGAGATTTCTAGCATCTAATGGGCTAGGTCATATTGGAATACCTACTACAAAAAGAAAAATAGGTTGCTGAATTTTATATACCTTACCTCTAAGGAAGAAGCATAGTGCTTGCTAGATTTTGGAAAGACATTTTGTCAGCTTTAAAACTGCCACCTCTGAGTAGAGCACTGACTAAGGAAGGTCATCTAGCTGACCTAGGCTGTAGTTCAAGTAGCTCTGTCATTTAGTCCTTAAGATTTATCAGAACCAGTGTTACATGAATGTTTATAGCACACTTGAATGCTATTCTGAACCTGTAGCAAGTCTAGGTAAGAGAACAGTTTCAAATCCTTAAAATTTATAGCAAACCATGTCTTCTTTGTAAAATACTGTTCTTATCTTCAGAGACAGTTCCTGCTTGATACTCAGTGCTGGTAGGGGTTTAATTGGCAGTGCTATAAGACACTAAATAGCCATGTTATAAACCTAAGCTATTTATCATGAATGGATGCTATGTTTCATTAATCCATAAAGTTAAGGCATGTCTACCCAAAGTTCATCAAGTGAAAATGGTTCATAGAGTGACTATACATCTCAATTTGCCCAAGATAGTCTCAGTTTATGCTTATTGTCCAAGCATTTCATCCTGTTTACCATTCTAGCATTTAGAAGAGTCTTCATTTGACTGATACATTATATAGTTATCTAAAGCTACAAGTGACTTACATGAGTAAGTGGATCATTTCCTAGTTTATCTACTCTTATTCTACTGCTTACTCTGCCTCAATCTATATCACTGAGTTTATAAGACCAATTAACTGAGAAAGAGAAAAATTGAGATCATTTTTATGATAGTTCTGAACTATCGTATTGGCATATGTAAGAAGTAGACTATTGTAACATTTCAGACTAAAACATTTTTCTCTTAATTACTAATATCTAAACCAAAAGAGCTTAGTGGTGTGGCCTTGGAAAGCCAAAAACAGTTAGGTGTGATAATGCTTAGAGCCTTTCCTGCTTCCACCACTTCATCAGTCACTGGAGGCTACTCCTTTTAGACTATACTAGTGGGCCCCATTGCTCTGCGTTTTTGGGTTGTGTTTGGCCAATGGGGAGCACAAGGAGGAAATCAGAAGGAGAGCAGAAGGAGGTCAAGGATATTTCCTAGTTCTCTTCCTGCAGGCTGACCATTGGGCAGCTGTATCCCTAGCCTTCTGTGGAAAGTCCCTCTTTTGTTCAGTTTTCTAGTAAAAATTCCCTGTCCTTGCCTTTTCTGGGCTGGGGGTGAGAGTCTGTCCCTGCCATCATTCTTGTAGTTTCCCTAAACTCTGACCATACACTGGTCAATAGACTATTTATTAAACACTCTTCAAATGATCCAATTTGAGTGTCTTTCTCCTGTTGGTACCCTGATTAGCCATGTAAAAAGAAAGACAAAAACCTAGCTTCAGAGGTACTAGGGAATTGGCCAATGAGAGAGAAACATGCATATTCACAAAAGCAGGACATAGTCAACCAAGCTTGGGCATGGCCAGCAAATGAGGAGAGGAGAGGAGAGTAGGATGTGAAAATAAGTATTTCAATGGCAAATTTAAAGCAAACCACTTACACGTGTCCCTGTCTTCAGGCTAAAGCTCAGGAGATGAATCTGTAGGTCAGTTGAGCATCATCAGGTGTAAGGTTAGGTAGATTAAGCAAACTCTCATCTTACACATAGAACTTTCAGTTTTATATATGCTTTAAAATGAAATAAGACACAAGAGCTATATGACCCCCAAAATTCCCTTTGCCTTTCTCAAGACAATAAATCAGCAGTTTGCAGTTGTATTTACAATTTGCTCTAAGATGTATAGACTTTTGGAGGAGGTTAAGATGGCGGAGGAGTAGGGGACACCTTTTTCAGCCGGTCCCCTGAGCTGAGCTGGATAGGTACCAGACCAGCAGGAATATCCACGGAATCAGCCTGAGACGCAGGAAGATACATCTGGATCTCTACAAATGAACATCTCCAGCGCTGAGTATCGAGGTACGAAGCGGGGAGCCGTGAAACCGCGCACAGATATCGGAAGCTAAACAGAAGGGGGAGGGAGCCGCCGTGTCAGGGCGCCGGGAAGCGGTAGCCACCTGCAAGGGGGAGCGGACAGACCGCGGACCCGCACGCTTGAGACAGCAGGCTGAGAAGGGAGCTCCGGGAGCGCACGCGGGACGGCTGGCGGTTGGCGGGCCACCTGCACGGGGGAGCAGGCGGACTCGCGGACGGCACCCGCGAGACAACAGACTTAGAACGCGAGCTCCAGGAGCGCGCGCGCAGGGCGGCTGGCGGGCCACCTGCACCGGGGAGCGGGCGGACCGCGGACCCGCACTCTGGAAACGGCAGACTGAGTCCGTGAGCCGGGAGCGTGCACCACCAAGCATCTCACGGAGCTCCGGAGCTCCGGTGTGCTCACTGGATCGAGGCTGAGACCGGGAGCTCCGGGAGCGTCCGCGGGGCGGCTGGCGGCTGGAGGGCCACCTGCACGGGGGAGCAGGCGGACTCGCGGTCAGCACCCGTGAGACACCAGACTGAGACGGGGAGCTCCGGGAGCCCGCGCGGGGCGGCTGGCGGCGGGCGGGGTTGGAAACACAAAGGACAGAGACGTGCCGGCCCTGGAAGTGAGGGCTGGGACGCCGGGTGTGGGGCGCACAGCCCGGGATGCTGCAGGGTTGAGCAGCACCAACAGAAACAGAGTTAAAGTGGCCAGAACATCAGTGGAGAACGATCCGCGATCCCTCTGTTCTGAGACAGAGGCTGAATTTCAGCCGCTGCTGCTCTCTCAGAAGAGGCATAGCAAACCGCCAGGGAAAGCCGCCAGAGAACAAAAGCCCGGAAATACCGGCTCACAGGGTGCCCATCCCCATCCCCCCTCGCAAGGGACACAGAGACTCTACCCAAACAGGGTTTTCTGAGTACCGGCAGGCAGGCCCCTCCCCCAGAAGGCAGGCTGAAAAATCAAGAAGCCCACAACCCGGAGCGCCTGAGTGGCGCAGTCACCAAGCACCTGTCTTCGGATTAGGGTGTGTTTACAACGTTCCGGAAAGGAGTCCCTCATCGGGCTTCTCCACCGGGAACCTGCTTCTTCCTCTCCCACTCCTCTGCTTGGGTTCCCTTTCTTGCTGACTGTCTCTCTCTCTCTCAAATAAATAAATAAACTCTTTAAGGAAGAAGCCCACATCCCTAAGATCTCTATAAAACAAGGGCGCACGGCCTGGGTCCCAGTCAACACTTGGGCTCTGGACAACCCTGCAATCTCTCTTCATCAGAATGACGAGAAGGAGAAGTCCCCCCCAGCAAAGAAAAGATAATGAGTCTGTGGCCTCTGCCACAGAATTGGCCTCGGCCACAGAATTAATACATATGGATGTATCCCAATTATCAGAAATGGAATTCAGAGCAACAATGGTCAAGATGATGAGTAAACTTGAAAAAAGCATCAGAGAAAGCGTTGCTGAGAATATAGAATCCCTAAGGGCAGAAATGAGAGCGAATCTGACAGAAATTAAAAATTCTATGGGCCAAATACAGTCAAAACTAGAGGCTCTGACGGCCAGGGTCACCGAGGCAGAGGAACGCGTTAGCGAATTGGAGGATGGGTTAGTAGAAGAAAAAACGAAAATAGAAGCTGGTCTTAAAAAAATCCACGCCCACGAATGTAGATTACGGGAGATTACTGACTCTATGAAACGATCCAATGTCAGAATCATCGGCATCCCTGAAGGGGTGGAGAAAAACAGAGGTCTAGAAGAGATATTTGAACAAATTGTAGCTGAAAACTTCCCTAATCTAGCAAGGGAAACAAGCATTCGTGTCCAAGAGGCAGAGAGGACCCCATCCAAGCTCAACCAGGACAAACCTACGCCACGGCATGTCATAGTGCAATTCGCAAATATTAGATCCAAGGATACAGTATTGAAAGCGGCCAGGGCAAAGAAATTTCTCACGTACCAAGGCAAAGGTATCAGGATTACGTCAGACCTGTCTACAGAGACCTGGAATGAGAGAAAGGCTTGGGGGGGCATTTTTAAAGCTCTTTCAGAGAAAAACATGCAGCCAAGGATCCTTTATCCAGCAAAGCTGTCATTCAGAATTGATGGAGAAATAAAGACGTTCCAAAATCGCCAATCATTAACCAATTTCGTAACCACGAAACCAGCCCTACAGGAGATATTAAGGGGGGCTCTATAAAGGTAAAAAGGCCCCAAGAGTGATACAGAGCAGCAAGTCACAACCGATACAAAGACTTTAAAGAGAAATGGCATCATTAAAATCATATCTGTCAATAATCTCTATCAATCTAAATGGCTTAAACTCTCCCATAAAACGCCACAGGGTTGCAGATTGGATAAAAAGACATGACCCATCCATTTGCTGTCTACAAGAGACTCATTTTGAACCCAAAGATGCATTCAGACTTAGAGTAAGGGGATGGAGTACCATCTTCCACGCAAATGGACCTCAAAAGAAAGCTGGAGTAGCAATTCTCATATCAGATAGACTGGATTTTAAACTAGAGGCCATAGAGAGAGATACAGAAGGGCACTATATTATTCTTAAAGGAAGTATTCAACAAGTGGATATGACAATTATTAATATATATGCCCCCAACAGGGGAGCAGCAAGATACACAAGCCAACTCTTAACCAAAATAAAGAGACATATAGATAAGAACACAGTAATAGTAGGGGACCTCAACACCCCACTATCAGAAATAGACAGAACACCCTGGCAAAAACTAAGCAAAGAATCAAAGGCTTTGAATGCCATACTCGACGAGTTGGACCTCATAGATATATATAGAACACTACACCCCAGAACCAAAGAATACTCATTCTATTCAAATGCCCATGGAACATTCTCAAGAATAGATCATGCTCTGGGACACAAAACAGGTCTCAGCCAATACCAAAAGATTGAAATTATCCCCTGCATATTCTCAGACCACAACGCTCTGAAATTGGAACTCAACCACAAGGAAAAACCTGGAAGAAACTCAAACACTTGGAGGCTAAGAACCATCCTGCTCAAGAATGACTCGATAAACCAGGAAATCAAAAAACAAATTAAACAATTTATGGAGACCAACGAGAATGAATACACAACGGTCCAAAACCTATGGGATACTGCAAAGGCAGTCCTAAGGGGGAAATACATAGCCATCCAAGCCTCACTCAAAAGAATAGAAAAATCTAAAATGCAGTTTCTATATTCTCACCTCAAGAAACTGGAACAGCAACAGAGGGACAGGCCTAACCCACTGACAAGGAAGGAGTTGACCAAGATTAGAGCAGAAATCAATGAATTAGAGACCAGAACCACAGTAGAGCAGATCAACAGGACTAGAAGCTGGTTCTTTGAGAGAATCCATAAAATTGATAGACCACTGGCAAAACTTGTCCAAAAACAAAGAGAAAGGACTGAGATTATTAAAATTATGACTGAAAAGGGAGAGGTCACGACCAGCACCATTGAAATTGCAAGGATTATTAGAAACTTTTATCAACAGCTATATGCCAAAAAACTAAACAATCTGGAAGAGATGGAGGCCTTCCTGGAAACCTATAAACTACCAAGACTGAAACAGGAAGAAATAGATTTCTTAAATAGGCCAATTAACTATGAAGAAATTGAGTCAGTGATAAACAACCTTCCAAATAATAAAACTCCAGGCCCAGACGGTTTTCCTGGGGAATTCTACCAAACATTCAAAGAAGAAATAATACCTATTCTCCTAAAGCTATTTCAAAAAATAGAAACAGAAGGAAAGCTACCAAACTCATTCTATGAGGCTAATATTACCTTGATCCCCAAACCAGGCAAAGACCCCCTCAAAAAGGAGAATTACAGACCGATTTCTCTAATGAATATGGATGCCAAAATCCTCAACAAGATCCTTGCTAATAGAATCCAACAGTACATTAAAAGGATTATCCATCATGACCAAGTGGGATTCATACCTGGGATGCAAGCATGGTTCAACACTCGCAAATCAATCAATGTGATACATCATATCAACAAGAAAAGACTCAAGAACCATATGATCCTCTCAATTGATGCAGAAAAAGCATTTGACAAAATACAGCATCCTTTCCTGATTAAAACCCTTCAGAGTGTAGGAATAGAGGGTACATTTCTCAATCTCATAAAAGCCATCTATGAAAAGCCTACTGCAAGCATTATTCTCAATGGGGAAAAGCTGGAAGCCTTTCCCTTAAGATCAGGAACACGACAAGGATGCCCACTCTCGCCACTATTATTCAACATAGTACTAGAAGTCCTTGCAACAGCAATCAGAAGACAAAAAGGGATCAAAGGTATCCAAATCGGCAAAGAAGAAGTCAAACTGTCTCTCTTTGCAGATGACATGATACTCTATATGGAAAACCCAAAGGAATCCACTCCCAAACTATTAGAAGTTATAGAACAATTCAGTAAGGTGGCAGGATACAAAATCAATGCCCAGAAATCAGTTGCATTTCTATACACGAATAACGAGACTGAAGAAAGAGAAATTAGGGAATCCATCCCATTTACAATAACACCAAAAACCATGCGTTACCTTGGAATTAACTTAACCAGAGACGTAAAGGACCTATATGCTAGAAACTATAGATCACTTTTGAAAGATATTGAGGAAGACATAAAAAGATGGAAAAATATTCCATGCTCATGGATTGGAAGAATTAACATAGTTAAAATGTCCATACTACCCAGAGCAATCTACACTTTCAATGCTATCCCGATCAAAATACCGAGGACATTTTTCAAAGAACTGGAACAAATAGTCCTTAAATTTGTATGGAACCAGAAAAGGCCCCGAATCTCCAAGGAACTGTTGAAAAGGAAAAACAAAGCTGGGGGCATCACAATGCCGGATTTCGAGCTGTACTACAAAGCTGTGATCACAAAGACAGCATGGTACTGGCACAAAAACAGACACATCGACCAATGGAACAGAATAGAGAACCCAGAAATGGACCCTCGGCTCTTTGGGCAACTAATCTTTGATAAAGCAGGAAAAAACATCCGGTGGAAAAAAGACAGTCTCTTCAATAAATGGTGCTGGGAAAATTGGACAGCTACATGCAAAAGAATGAAACTTGACCACTCTCTCACACCATACACAAAAATAAACTCCAAATGGATGAAAGACCTCAATGTGAGACAGGAATCCATCAAAATTCTAGAGGAGAACATAGGCAACAACTTCTATGACATCGGCCAGAGCAACCTTTTTCACGACACATCTCCAAAGGCAAGAGAAATAAAAGATAAAATGAACTTATGGGACTTTATCAGGATAAAGAGCTTCTGCACAGCCAAGGAAACAGTCAAAAAAACTAAGAGACAGCCCACGGAATGGGAGAATATATTTGCAAAGGACACCACAGATAAAGGACTGGTATCCAAGATCTACAAAGAACTTCTCAAACTCAATACACGAGAAACAAATAAACAAATCATAAAATGGGCAGAAGATATGAACAGACACTTTTCCAATGAAGACATACAAATGGCTAACAGACACATGAAAAAATGTTCAAAATCATTAGCCATCAGGGAAATTCAAATCAAAACCACACTGAGATACCACCTTACGCCAGTTAGAATGGCAAAGATAGACAAGGCAAGAAACAACAATTGTTGGAGAGGATGTGGAGAAAGGGGATCCCTCCTACATTGTTGGTGGGAATGCAAGTTGGTACAGCCACTCTGGAAAACAGTGTGGAGGTCCCTTAAAAAGTTAAAAATTGAACTACCCTATGACCCAGCCATTGCACTACTGGGTGTTTACCCCAAAGATACAGACGTAGTAAAGAGAAGGGCCATATGCACCCCAATGTTCATAGCTGCATTGTCCACAATAGCCAAATCATGGAAGGAGCCGAGATGCCCTTCAACAGATGACTGGATTAAGAAGCTGTGGTCCATATATACAATGGAATATTACTCAGCTATCAGAAAGAACGAATTCTCAACATTTGCTGCAACATGGACGGCACTGGAGGAGATAATGCTAAGTGAAATAAGTCAAGCAGAGAAAGACAATTATCATATGATTTCTCTCATCTATGGAACATAAGAACTAGGAGGATCGGTAGGGGAAGAAAGGGATAAAGAAAAGGGGGGTAATCAGAGGGGGGAATGAAACATGAGAGACTATGGACTGTGAGAGGCAAACTGAGGACTTCAGAGGGGAGGGGGTGGGGGAAGGGGATAGCCTGGTGATGGGTAGTAGGGAGGGCACGTATTGCATGGTGCACTGGGTGTTATACGCAACTAATGAAGCATCAAACTTTATCGGAATCTGGGGATGTACTGTATGGTGATTAACACAATATAATAAAATAAAATTTAAAAAAAATAAATAAAATAAAATAAAATAAAATAGTAAGCTTCAAAAAAAAAAAAAAAGATGTATAGACTTTTTTTCCCCCCCAGACTGAACCTTTAATGGATACCCTTCTCCTCACCTCTTTTTCTTTACATATGTTTTAGATCTCTTAGAAATATGAAAAGGGAAAATTTGTATGACTTTGTAGTATCTCTTTATAATTCAGGTTAGGAATTTCTTAGCAATAACTTCCATTTATTTTCATCTCCTTTTTCACAGTTGCTGACCTTTTCTTGATAAAAGGTTTATCTATTACTCTGATGTTAAAAACATACAAGTGTATAACTAATACATTCATATGTATATTTTTAAAATTAGTTTTCTGTGATATAATTTTCTTTGGTCTTGAGTCCAGGAATCCCCAAGGCCATGCTGATATTGTTAGTATTTGTATCTAGTAATCACATAAAATTAATTTAATTTTACTACTAATATTTAAATTAGAAGACTGAGCTGTATTTCCCCTATGGATATAGTTGTCACATAAATGAATAATCGAGTCTCAAATAATTGATCTGAGATTAAGAAAGTAATAGACAAAGAATATTCATTTAGAGTAAATGTATTTGCTGTTTTATTCTTGGAAAAGGCAGCATGGTGTTACAAGTGAATTTGTAGTTCAATTATTTCTTACTTCTCTGCTTAACTTTAAGAAGAGAATTGAGAGAAGAAAGTTGAAGGTGGAAGGAGGAAGTGAAGGAAGAAGGAAAAAGAGAAAGGGAGAGTGGGATAAAATTTTTCCTTAAAGTCTACTTTTTAAAGAATATTCAAAACATACTGTGTTCACTCTCTACACACACACATATACACAGTCCAGAAGCATTCAATCTTTGATTGTTGGTGAAATAAGGCAATAAAATATTTAAAAACTTTTGGCTACATAACAATTGTTTAATTTCAAAAAAAAAACAAGGAAAGAAAAGAAAAGCTAACTTCAGAATTTTTAAGAATCCAGGGGGTTCTTTTTAAAGTGTAAATAAGATGCTCTCTTCCCTGTAATGAATGAGAAGACATCTTTGTTAAACTACTGATTGCTTTAATCTCATATTTGCCATTTTATTCCTTTTGGAAAGTATAGTCAGTGCAATTTACAAGGTTTTATCCACCTTGATATTTACTTTGATTGACACCGTCAACCATGTATCCTTCCATAAGTCCCGTGAAAACTTGAGTTGGAAATTGTTTTTTCTGTCTTACACTTATTTCTCAAGTATTAGTGTTCTTTCTCATTTTCCATAATGAAATATTTGAGATTAGATTGGGAAAGAAAAACATAAATGAACACATTTCTAAAGTAAGTTGAATTCTGAATAAGGAAAGCTTTTAGGCAAGATAAAGAACTGAAAGTAGCAAGTGATTTTAAATAAGCTCTTCAGTGTCATGAAAAATATAAAGTACAAAAAACAAGGGTGATAGAATGGATAGAATGAGCTTTGAAATTATTTCAAATCCAGTACAGAAAAATTTTTTAAGACATCAAAAAGATTTCATAAGCAATCTCTCTTGCACTCTCTCGTGCTTGCACACTAGTGTGCATGCTCTGTCTCACACACACACACACATACACGCACACACACAATGAGTGTGAGCTATGAATGTCCCTTTCATGATGCTGTATATGTCTGGATCTGTGTCCACAAACCAGGATATTATCTATTAGGTGACCTCTTAACTTTTCATAAATGGTTGACCCAGTGATTGAGACAATCTCCATAATTTGTTATGAAAGACAACTTTTGGAATATAAATAAAAGTGCTAAATATATAAAAACAAAATCAAACTGGTTTTATGAAAAACACAATAGGAAGTAGTGTGCCACTTAAAATAAGGAATAAAATGAACTTCTTTAAAATAAAATGTCTCTAAATCTTTCAGAAATTAAATATAATTTGTACTGATCTGAACAAGCCACATAATTTTCCATTTTGAAGCTAGTAGGTTGTGAGTATTGAATTGGATGGTCTTTAATGTCTCCCTCAGGTTTAGTGTATACATATCATACACTATATATGACGAAAAAATGTTTATATATACGAAGGATAGAAGGATAGCACTAGGAGACAGGCTCTATCCTTATGAGATAATTGAGACTAATCAAAGTTATTTACAAATACTCTGATTACCCTCTTTCTGGGTATATCAGAATTATTCTTCCCTGATTTCCTCTGAATGTAGATGAAGCTATACAACTTGCTTTGGTAAAAGTGGTATGTGTCATTACTAGCAGGAAGTTTTATAACTAACTTGTGTGATTCATTAAGTTCCCTTTTCTTCGTAATGAGAAGCATATAAGAATGTACTGAGTGAGGTTTGCCTTCTGTCTGAACCCTTGAGTAAATATGATGAGCTGATTTATGTTGCATATGTAACAGAGTGAGAAATAAAATTAAGCTACTAAAATTCATTACTAAACCCTCACTGGAACTTACTAGTATAGATTCTAATAGAATTAGACCAACATTATCAACTATCCATTTGTTTCAGCAGTCTAAGGAGGAAAACATCCCCAAATCATTGGTTCTCCTCGACACAACAAAGGCTCTGGTCCCATAATCCTCTCCTCTTGCACTGATCTTCAGCTCTTCACTTCCTATCAGTGTCAGTATCCAATCTCTTACTGAGTCTTTTTAGGTCCTCTTACGCCGTAGCTCTCATATTAGACTCAATGAAATGTAAAATCTGAGAAGGAAGAGGACTTCTTTCTCTTCACAGCTGTTTCTTCAGGCTCTAGAGTAGTGCTGACACATAACGGGCATGCAATATTTATTATATAGATTCATAAGACAAAAATTATTTTTTAAACAGATACAACACTGCTGGTCTCTATTTCCGAAGTGGAATGCTGCACCTCTTACTATGCCAGGTAGTAGTAAGTACCCAATAAATATTTTATGAATAAATGGATGAAAGAATCTGCTTTCCTGTCTATAGCATCTATCTCCTTTATCTTCTTTATTTACTTGCTTATTTATTATTCATTTATTCATTCAACACATATTAATTGAATGACTTCTATTCCCGAGATCTGTTCTCATTGTTAGGAATGAAGATATAGTTTCTCACCATAGAAGGAAAATGTTCCCACTTTTAGCCTGCAAATTATAATTGGGAGTATAGAGAGACGCATTAAACCTATAAATTACTACATGTGAAGATAATTTTAGATGATGATAAGGGACCCCCTAAAATTAAAATAAGGTAAAATAATTGATTGGTCATGGAAGACTTGAAAAAATTACTTTTGAACTGGAACTCAAATAAATTATTGGTGTGATTTCTTCCTTCTCCTCAAAAGTTTCTGATCTTCCTCCCTTACCTCTTGAAAGGAGGAAAAAAAAATCAGACATGATATTTAAAACCTTCTACCATCTGTATTGTGTTTCTAGAATTAACCTTGGCTTTTCCTGTCAGCATCTCATTGTTCTAAACACTCACTGCCCATCAGAATCACCTGGGAAACTTTTTGTCTTATAATAAATAAATCATACTTTAATGATATAAGTTTTTATTTTATAAACAAAAATTTAAATGGGATACACAACAATGATTCCATTGAACTTGAAGTTAAGATTGCCACCAAACCACTTTGGGCTCCTCATGGCTCTGACTCAGCAGGCAAGAAAGGAAGTTATAGTGTTGGCTGGGGTGATTACTTTGGGTTACTAGGGGGAATTGAACTACTACTCCTCAGGGAGACTATTCTAGAACACAAGAGATCTCTTAAGGCACCTGAGTAGTACCATGCCCTGTGGTTAAGGTCAATGAAAAACTACAACAACCAAGTCCAGGCGGTAATAGTAATGGCCCAGACCCTTCGGAAGGAAGGTTTGGTTCACCCCACTGAGTAAAGAACCATGACTAGCTAAGGTATTTCTCAAGGCAAGGAGAATACAGAATGGGTAGTAGAAGAAGGTAATTATAAATATTAGATACAACCATGAGATTAGTTATGGAAACAAGGGCTGTAATTGTCCTAAGGATTTCTTTCTTATTTTTTATGAATATATTTGTGTGTGTGCACACGTGTGTTTAGCAACTCTTTTTGTTTTCTTTCCTCTCTTAATCTCTTATCATGTAACACAAGGTATACTGGCTTTATATTAGTGTGTAAGTGTTGTTAATTTTATATCATAGTCTATGTTATGGGATATCAGAAGAAGAAACATCAAACAAAGATTTTACCTCCTCTCCTCAGGGAGAGATTAGTGCATTTTTGGTTGTATGCGGGATAGTTGTTTCATGTTAGGTGGAATTACGATCTTCATTTTTCCTTATTTGGAGAGTAAGTAAGGTTTAAGGAGATGTGTATGAGTGCCAAGTAGATTTACAATGGTTAATTTTATGTCAACATTCCTGGGCTCAGGGATGGCCAGAGAGCTGGTAAAACATTATTTCTGGGTGTGTCTGAAAGCGTATTTCTGGAATAGATTAGCATTTTAATTGGTAGACTGAGTAAAGACGATTATGGGGGTGGGCATTCTCCAATCCACTGAGGGCCTGAATAGAACAAAAAGGTGGAGGAAGGGTGATTTCTCTTTCTACTTGAGCTGAGACACTTACCTTCTCTGGCTCTCAGACAACATGTATTGGGGCTTTTGGTTCTGGGACCTTTGGACTCAGACTGGGACTTACACCATTTGCCTCCTTCATCTCAGCCCTTAGGGCTCAGACTGAATTACACCATGAATTTTCCTAGTTCTCTAGCTTGTGGATAGCATAATCACATGAGCCAGTCCTGTAATAGATCACCTCTTATCTGTATCTACATCTATATCTACCTTCTTTTGCTTCTGATTTCTCACAAGAACCCTAATATACTTTCCTAGAACACTTATCCAAATCCATTCTAGAGTTGTTATATCTAGTTGGCTTTATGCCTTATCCCAGTATGAGTTTCACTTACCAAGACACCAGGAATCTTCCATAATACTTAGTATTAAGAAACCTCAAACTAAGGTGACTAACCATTGCCGCTGCCCAGCAATATCCTGGTTGTAGTACTGAACTTCTGGAATTCTGGTAAGTTCCCCCTACTCCACACTCATTAGGTGCTTAGAAAAGGTTTAGGAAATGTGAGTTAAATATATTTCTTCAAACATGTTTGAACATAAAACTGGCAGTGCAGCAGACTTTTTTAAATACACGAAGTAATATATTTTATTTTTGTTCCTTCCCCAGTACAGTAATGTAAATAATTACCCAAAACATGTTGGAAGGCTATCTACAGAAAATTCCCTGTATTTAAATAGAAGACAAGATGGTTGAACCATATACAACAAACATTTCTCTTCCCTCCAAAAGCATTTCTTGTAAAATCTAACATTATTACAAGGACTCTTCATTTTTATTAACATGGATCTTATCTAGATGCTGAAACACAAGCTGGATAAAAACTGTATTTGTTAGAATTTTGTTATATACAAATTAAAAATAAATAAGCTCCCTTAAGATAGTTTTGTCAATTCTTTCTTTTTTTTAAGATTTTATTTATATTGTACAATCCTATGTTCAATTTCAAGCTAATATTGCTTCATATCTTACAACAATCCTCACCAAAACATGCATTAATAAACTGTACCAGGGATTCCACTCATATGTCACAAGCCATTTGTTGTTCAGTTGCATGGTTTTATCACTTTTTAAGGATTTGTCACATGTCCTAAAAGACCATGCAATTAATCTTTTGTAGATTTACTGAATTAGCCTGTAAAAATGTAACAAATCATTAAATTGAAATACAAACTCAAAGCATTTGAAAATAAATCTATCATATTGCATTAAAAACCCTAAAGTGTGAATGGCAGGAAACAGAGTACAGGAAAAATGGGAGGCATTTCCCATTTTAGAGAAGGAAGAAAATAAGTGTGAAACATGTGGACTCCCTAAGACTGAAAAGGGAAGATTTTGTTGTTGGTTAAAATTTGAGCCTTAACTCTGGCTTATAGAATATGGCACTTTGAGTGTTACATGGGATAAGAGAGAAGTCAGTGTTGTTTCCCAATCTTAGACTATACTCCATCTAACTTTATTCTCACTGCCTCCCTAGTTTCAATAAGACGTTCTCACTGATATTTTGTTTCAGTGCTGATATATGTATGTACATATGTACAGTTCAATTGATGCACCTTTCCCAAGACCCTTAATTTTTCCGTGGAAAAAAAGTTGTGTAAAAGTAAATATTTACATCACGAATAAGCTTTGTTTAGGGCAGGGTTTCTCAATCTTGGTGACTAGTGACATTTCATGCCTGATAGTTCTTTTTTGTGGACGGCTGTCCTACTCACTGTAGGATGTTTAACAGCATCTCTGGTCTCTGCCTGCTAAATCTTAGTAGCACTCCACAAAACGTCTCTAGAAATTGCCATATGTCCTTGGGTAGAGGGGAGGGAACAAAGTCCTACGTGGTTCAGCACCACTGGGTTAGATCAGTTGCAATGTTATATTATTGGAACTATATGCTAGAATCAGTTCGATTTAGTTTTCTGTGTATTTAAAAATCGTAACAGAGTTATCTGTGGGAAGCTACTATAAAGAAATACAGCCACATCATCTTTTCTAATCATTTAGAAATGTTAGAAATCATCTTCATACAATTTTGATTATTGATACAGTATCTAACTTTTATGGCCCAGCAGGTAAAATAAGCTATTCAGTTGGGATGGAATATGGGAGACTAGTTATTTATTGTTTACCCTAAGTAGGACTCTCTTTCTAGCAAAAATTTATCGAACACCACTAAAAGTAAAACTGTGCAGAGTCCCCACAAATCCATAGAATCCTTTAAATTCTGTTGTGGAGTGGTCATCTATGAATTTGTCTCGATACTAAATGATATACTCGAAACTTCTTTTAGCTTATATCTCAAAGATTCTACTTTTTCCTGCTTGCAACATACTCTAAACTTTTGAGAGAAAGTTTATTTTTTTATTTTCTTTTCACAATATTTTAAAACCATGAATTTTATCATTTTATTGCTCAAAAATTTTAATGGCCTATTACAGAATATTGAATTGATTTTAAAAATAATAGGAGTATGATGAAACCTTAAAAGAAAGATCATAGTTTCATCGAGGCCTCCTTTTAAACACTTAATGTTACATTTCTTTATATTTAAAGTGCTACCTTTATGTATGGTGGAAAGGTAATAGAAATCAAGTGTTAGTGGCTTAGTGTAATATCTTCACAATCTCTTGGATGACAAGATAGCTCTGAAAAGGAGAGCTGGAATGGGCTAAGTCCTTTATAACCCTTTCCAAGGTTTAATTTTGTTCCTGCTTTCAAGAAACAAGGCACTTAACAATTTCTGCATTATCTATTAGTATAAATAAAACAAGAAAATTGTCTGTATACAAAAAGTAATCTTAGGTATGATCTTTTTTATAAAGATATAAATGAGGCCGGATCTGGTCTTTTGAGAACTCTAATAGTATAGCATATAGGATGAGGTTTTCATAATTTCCATTATTTTGACTCACTTAATTAAACTAGTAATTTGTTATAACTAAAGTCATCTTTGTGTCTTCATATTTAAAACCATGTTTTTGTTGCCATTTTGTTGTTTTCTGGTTGTTTTTGTAATTCTTCCATTTCTTTCTTCCCTTGCTCTCTTTCTTTGCGATTAATGAGTTTCTATAGTGTTATGTTGGTTTTCTCTCGCTCTCTCCCTCTCTATTTCTCTTGCTTTTCTTTTCTCTCTCTCTGTTTTTCTTTTTAGTGGTGGATCTATTATAAGTTTTGGGTTTGTGCTTACTATGAGGTTCATATATAACATCCTAAGTGTATAGCAGTCTGTTGATGGCCATTTAAGTTCAAACACATTATTTAAAAAAAAATCAACTTTTTAAAAACTCCTTCTTTCATGTTTCATGTATATGCTGTTATATTTTACATCTTATTCACAATTTTCTTATAGGTAATTTTGGACTTAAAGGGTATTATGCTAAGTGAAATAAGTTAGACTGAGAAAGATGAAAACTATGTGATTTCACTCATATGTGGAATCCAAAAACCAAAAGAAATGAATGAAGAAATACAGAAAAAACAGATTGGATCTATAAATACAGAGAGTAAACTGATGATTGGCAGAGGGGCGGGGGTGGGAGAATGAACAAAACGGGTGAAGGGAAGAGAGAGATACATGTTTCCAGTTATGGAATGGATAAATCATGAGAATAAAAGTTATAGCATAGGGAATATAGTCAATGATATTTTATTAGTGTTGTATGGTGGCAAATGGTAGCTACACTTGTGGTGAGCATAGTATAACATATAGAGATGTGGAATCACTATGTTGTACACCCAAAAGTAATGTAACATTGTGTGTCAACTATACCTAAATAAAAAATAATAATAATAAAATAAAAAATAAAACCATGTTTTTAATCAGATTCACATAATTATAAAAAATTGGTTATTAACTGAAAAATTATGATTTACAGTGCTGTAAAGCATATTGCTAATCACCTGTCATATCAGAGTACTTGGAAACATTCACATATCCAAGACTGGTTGCAAAAAAGCCAATCCACAATGAATCTGTGAATTTTCTCAATGACAAAAAACATGCACACATATTCATATATACATATGCATAAACATAAAAATACAAATGCATCTAATGTGTGCATCTGTTGTTCTGCATCTATTCTATATTTGCATTTATTTATCGTTTATACCAAATGAGAGACAGGAGAGTGGAGAAGGGAGAGACAAACTGGTTTAAAAGAGTAAAAGGTGATGGTACAGAATTTATTCACCAAGAGTTTTCTTTAACTTTAGTCCTTAGAGTTCCGCAGAGTAGAAGTTTCCTTGATCGTTATAACTTAAAGAAGTGCTACATGATATTTATCCATGTATATTCACGAATCCTTTTCTTCCCCTATTTGACAACTTTTGGCTTTCTAGAAATGTGGTGTTTTGTAGAACAAACTTGGGGGAAGTGTTTGCTTCCATCCTTATTTGATTGGAATATCACCATATTTTTCTGTTACTCTATATGGATTAAGATGGTCTTGGATTTTGGAATAAAAAACCTGGGCTTTAGTTCTCTATTTGCAACATGATTGACTTTTTTATGACACATTTTTTTGAGGATGTCCAGGAAATCGGATACTATTTGTGAAAGCCTTTTATAATCTTTAAAGTGCTTTACCAGTGTTAATTCTTACTAGCTATTATCAAGCTCAACCTAAGAGCCTCTAAAATGTTACCTATATCACTCAGATTTCTTAAACTATATAATGACATATTCCTTAATTCCTTTCTGTTAATGCTTTGGCCTTCCTCTTGCAAAATAGCAAGAAACAGTTAAACGTTCCAATTCCTAAGAGGTTGAGCACTTCTACAAACAACAGTCAGAATAGGGAAAAAAAGAAAATTAACGGTTTTCTGCTAATGACTCATATTAGGCCTCTTTGGTGGTCTAAAGCAATGGATTACATCTTTTTATCATTTCTTCCATCTGCCTGTCACAGGACTACTACGGTGATTGCTAGTTTTGTTGTTAAAAATGTCACCCCCGTTTTTTCAGAATCTTTAAAAGTAAACACAGGAAAAGTGGTGTATACCTGTCATTTAGATCAAATAAAACAAAGGTCGATGGAAATACATTTCTCGTTTGAAGAGGCTCCCCTGCTGATTTTGTTTATCAGAAAATGGCAAGTTTTTGTTCCTAATGGACTCAAATTTAAATAAAATCTGACCCTGGAAATAAAAGCAGCCATTATGATGAAATAAAATTATATACTTTGGAGGAGAAATTGAATTAGAATGCTGGCTTTCTTTGGTTAAATTCTTTTACATAAGGAAATGAGCAAGAGGGAGAAAACTGTTGGATAAAGTGAGCATTTTAAAAATCAATAATTGCTTCTAATTTACTTTTAAAAACTTTGTTCCAGACTTCATAGAGTATCATGAATTACACTGAAATTTGTATATTTACTTCATACAAGAGTTTAACCAAAGCCAAAAGGGCAACTGATTTGCATTTTGGTAGTTTTTCTCAGCAAATAAAATTCTTGGAAGAACCAAGATTTTGATGTCTTAAGTCTAATTATTTTTAAAAATCTAGAGCCATTTAATGATCAAAGAATATTGGCAAAAACATACTTGAAAAATGAAGAAAATTGTATAGACCTTATAAGATCACATTTGATTTTAACTAAAATTCATCTTAGAGTTAAAAAAGAAAGAGGCTCTGACATTCATGTAATTTCAGTAGGGTTTATCTTAAAAGTTTGATGGGGAGCTTCTCAGGATCACCACCCCTCTTCTTTGGCCTGCTTGTTCTGAGAAAATTTATGTTTATTTTAGTCGTGTTTAGAAGAGTAGTTCTGCATTGATGAAATTTAATACAGTAAGACACATTTTATATTGAAATTCTTTATTTCATTCTGAAAAGAAAAAAGCCAAAGTGAATATTTGCACTTTGAATAGGTTTGCTTGTCTCTTAGAAAAGTTAAATATTTATTATAGTTATTTTGGAGAAAATAGGAGTAATACAGTCATGACATCTGCAGTTAATGGAGAGCTTAAAAGAATAGTACAAAGACTTCCTTTCTTTTTAGGCTAAAAAACTAATATTTGGCCACATTAAATTATTTATTGAGGGTCACCTTTACAATTATGACACAGTTCACAATAAAATCAAGAACATGTAGTGGAAAGAAATAGTCTTTGTAATAGGACAGGTCTGGGAACCGAACTCCCCTATTTATTAGCTGTGTCATTTTGGACATGATGCCCATCTCTTCAGAATCTCAGCCTCTTTTTACAATGTTTTCGCATAAAGTTGTGTTGAGGTTTCAATGAGATAATGTTTTAAAAATTACATGGCCTGAGTAGATCAGTTAGTTAAACGTTCCTCCTCTTGGTTTTGCCTCAGGTCAGGATCTCATGGACTGTGAATCTAACCCTGTACTCAGTGGGGAGGCTGCTTGAAGATTCTCTCCCTCTGCATGTCCCCTCCCCTCAGACATGCTCTCTCTCTCAAATAAATCTTTTAAAAAATTACCTGGCACATAATAGATGCTTAATGGAGTGAGTCATTGAACAAATATTCATGGAGTAAATAAAAGGTATCAATCTTTTCTAGGTGATGAGTCTATTGTAGAGGAAAAAATAAAATCAACTTTGTTTCTACTCTCATGGAATTTATCTTTGTGTGGTTTGGCTGAGCTCAGACAAAACATTAAAAATAGATAATTTTAGAGTCAGAAAAGCACTAGTAAGACCATGGAACTAAATGTAGTGATAGCAAGAGTATAGGGAAAGGGAGGCTACCATCTAGGTGGCGGTCAGGAAGATGGCTCTCAGATGGAGATTCATATGTGGGACATGAATGGTAGAAAGTATTAATTGAATTTGAGTTGAGCATGATTTGGAAGAAGGAGCCATGGTAATCATTCTTATTTTCATAGACTTTAGATCTATAAATTCCCAAGACAATGTCATCCATCATTCCATTGTGCCCTTATAAAGGAGTAATAAAGGAATGTTTATGAGTATTTATAAATTCAATACTTGTTTTGAATATTTTTGAGGTAACTCAGGCAGTACTTGAAATTAGGAAAAATAACATTTTTATGACCTGTAAATTCACTGTATTTAATCACTATAATTAGATGAATAAGATTTGATGATATGTGCGTAAGGACTTTTGAGTCCTCACCCAAAGACATACTTTGGCCTCTGGGAGGATAGATTACAAAAGACACTTAAATAAAGTTACCAAAAAAAAAAAAAAATAACACCCATTTGTGGGATGCCTGGTGGCTCAGTCGGTTAAGCGTCTGCCTTCACTCAGGTCATGATCCCAGGTTCCTGGGGTTGAGTCTCACATCAGACTCCTTGCTCAACAGGGAACCTGCTTCTCCCTCTGCTTGCTGCTGCCCTTGCTTGTGCTCTCTCTTTCTTCTCTGACAAATAAAATCTTTCAAAAAAATATCCATTTGTATTATATAGGAAATATTTCAAAGGCAAGGAGTATTAAAATACTGCATAGTTTCTTTGTATTTTCAAGGATTCAATTGATAGCATGTGTTTGTGTCTTGCTTAGGAAGATCCAGAAACCACCTAGACAGGCTGGAGTCCAAAATAAACTCCCGAGAATGTTTAGAATCAGATATTCTTATATACCAGCCCACATGATTTTTGGAGTTCATGCTGCTCCAACCTGTTTTATTCCTATATCCTAAGGGATACAGTGATTGGCAATCATTGGAATGTTTCCAAGGGTTGCATCTGGTTCTGCAAGAATCTTCAAATCCTTATTTTTGCATGGCAGAGAGAGAGACTGCTAAATAGGGTATCCTGAACTGAGGAAATTACTTGAGAAGCAAGGAAACCGATTATGCCCCATTGTTTCCTGCCGAGAAGAAATTACACAATTCTGGGAGAATAGGCAATCTTTGTTCTAGCACAATGAAGGATTTAGTTATGATTTTATGATTTTTTAATCCCAAGACTTTTGTTTACAAAATGCAGGAAAAAAAAATACACTCCAAACTCCATGGAATGTATTCCATCTGCTTCAGAGGAAGAACATATACTTCTAGTCCACAAGACTAAATGTTTACTAGCATAAGAAAAGAGCCTCCTCACCTCCCTGACCAGAGTTGTTTGATGATTTTAATCTGTAGCTTGTGAATGCCTTAGGATCCACAGAAAACACCACAGCTAATCCAATTAGCTAATGCCTGAAATGCTTTCCCTGCGGATTCCGCCAGTTTCCAAAGTACTTTCTCAAAATCCAGTATTTCATGTACTTGTGCATCAGTCAGTTCTCTTTGTGTGCATCCAAACTGGGTATGCTCAGATCGATTCAAAATGGACCATCTTTCTCTTTCCACTCTGACTCATATGACCCATTCTTAATGATTAGATTCCTAGGGCCAACATTTTAAAGGGCCACCCTTCTGTGTGTTCAGTTAACACATTTTCAAATGCCAATTGGCATATGTGTCTTCCTGTGGGGTAATTAGGCATGCAAATGTAGTAATTGCACATGCAAATTTCCCAGCCCAAAAAGAATGGGAGTTTTCAAAACTCGGTCCCAGAGTGGTCTCTCAACGTCTCTCTGGAAACTCCCTTCATTTGAAGCCAAGACTCAGGATGGGGTCCCAATTAATGTTTATCTTCAGCTACCCCTGTGACTTTAGCCCACATTTCTATATTTCAGAATTTTAATCTTTTTTCCCCTAATTTTAAGATGTGTACTTTTCTCCATCCTCTACATTGAGAACCCTCCTGTATAAACCATGTGCAGCTGAAACATTGGTAATCAAGATTTGTAACAGGTGCATGTTTTTTAAGCTCTCTAAGGGATTGCTATGTGAGTTTAAGGAAAGTAACTCTGCAGTGAGTATCAAGAGACCAGAGTTAACATCCTAGCCCCAGCACGAGTTCTGTGACCTTGAACAAGAGCCCCTAATCTGAGTTATAGTTTTCTTGTTGTGGTAGGGGGAGTTTTATGATTGTCTTATTCTGTTTTACATTACCTTGCAGTTCCCTTAACACTTAAAAAATTCTATGAACTGTAAAAATAAAGGTCATGTTTTTCTGGTCATTTTTCTTTAAACACAGGGAGCTGAGATTCCTTTGCAACACATTGAGATAGCTTCTAAGTGGCTGTGGTACTCAGGCTCTTGAAGCATTTAAAACACTTTTCCATTCAAGCATCATCTCCTAATCCACAGATTTCTATTCTTTTTGCTGTTCTATGGGGTTTTACTGGTTTGGTTTTTTTTTTTTTTTTTAAGATTTTATTTATTTATTCGACAGAGATAGAGACAGCCAGCGAGAGAGGGAACACAAGCAGGGGGAGTGTGAGAGGAAGAAGCAGGCTCATAGCGGAGGAGCCTGATGTGGGGCTCGATCCCAGAATGCCAGGATCACGCCCTGAGCTGAAGGCAGGCGCTTAACCGCTGTGCCACCCAGGCGCCCCTACTGGTTTGGTTCTTAAATGGTTGTGCTAGAGAAGAACCTTCATGTACGGTTTTGGTGAGCCAATTGGTAACTGTGCTTAGATGTCACATAGATACCTGACCTGACAGGGCCTTAAGACTTATTTGATTGAGGGGCACCTGGGTGGCTCGATTAAGCATCTGCCTGAAGCTCAGGTCATGATCTCAGGGTCTGGGGATGGAGCCCTACATCCAGGTCCCTGCTCAGCAGGGAGTCTGCTTCTCCCTCTCCTTTTGTGTGTCCTTTCTCTCTCTCAAATAAATAAATAAATAAATAAATAAATAAATAAATAAATACGTCTTTAAAGAAAAAAAAATCTTTGATCCCAATTCATTATTTTGCAAAAAGATATCAAGGGCTCAGTTAACTAGTTAATTATTTCCCTCTCTCTCTCTCTTTTTTAATTTACTTGTTCTTATCTTAGAAGGCAACTTCTCCTAAAGCTCATTTTTCTTTTGGGGCATTACAAATTGTTCCTGTGTTTGTGTTTATTGTTTCAGCCCAAATATAGATTTTAAGCCATTTTGTCCTATTGTGTTTCCTTCATAATTATTAGCTGCAAAAAATTATTCTATCCTAGGTCAGAGCTGCCTAAATATGCTGCCTTTACCAAGATTACAGCCTGTATCATAAATATATTTGTAATATCAATGCAGAAACTGTGTTATTTTAACATACATACATTTTCATTGTAGTGAACACTCAAATATCTCATGTTAATAGTCCATTTGAATTTAACTTTTGGAAAGCACTTTTTTTTGTAAAAGATTTTATTTATTAGAGAAAGAGAGAGAGTGTGTGAGTAGGGGGAGAGGTAGAGGGAGAGAAAGAATTCCAAGCAGACTCCCCACTGAGAGCACAGCCAAACCAGGAGCTCCATCCCAGGACCCTGAGATCATGAGCTGAGATGATATCAAGTCAGACACTTAACCGACTGAGCCACCCACGTGCCCCTGAAAAGTACTTGTTAAATTTTATTTTTAAAAATGTGTTTAAGATATTAGATATCTCTATTTTGAACATTCAGGGATATTCACACTAATGTCATTCTAAAGTTTTGTCCTGATGTAAAATGCTGCTCTGGTATATGCTTATAGGATGTGAACAACTCACTCTATAGTAGCTACTTCTATCATACTTGTTCAAAACTCAAGTCATCTAATTGAAGGTCTTTTGTTGCAAACTTCTAGCTAACTCTGGTGAATTAAGTGGTTAGAAGAATAGTGGGTAATCTGAAAGATACAAGGTGTAGAAAATGTCACCAAGACCAGCAGCTTCCCCTCTTTGGGGTTATAAGGTCTCAACTTCTCTCTGCATATCACTTTCATTGTCCACTCTCTTCTGTATTTTTATTTATAGTCCCATAATCACGACTTATATGAAGAGTATTTTTCAGGATTTTGCACACAATGCCTTTTGTGCTCCAGTCCTTCATTTTCTCCCTGTCTCACCATTGTGATTTTCCCGCTTGCCTTCTCTACTCCTGTTACCCTGGACTTCTCACTGACATTCCTGAAACATGCCAGGCTGACCTTGTTGAGAGTTCCCTCTGCCTGGAGCTCTTTCCATTTGTGTGTTTGCTTGGATAAACCTTTCTTATATGCTTCAAAGTCTTTGCCCAAATGTCATCTTTCCAAATTAAAACTGTGACTTGCCTTGTCTCTGCCCCAGCAATCATGATCCCCCTTTGCCAGTTTGTATTTTCTTTACTTTGTAGGATTTATCACTTTCTTATATATATTATATTATGTCTTATTTATTAAGTTTATTGCTTATCATCTGTCTCTCTAACCAGATCATAAGCCCCAGAGTTGGTTCTATATCTCCTTTATATGTTGATGTTTCCCAATTGGTTAGAAGAGTGCCTACCACTCTCAATAAATGTTTGCTAAATTAATGAATAAATGATGTTACCTCTTTATTTAACTCCAGAGAAACTTAGAAATTCAGAACACTAACACTGTCATCTCAGTTTAAATTATCAATTGAAAAAGTATACTTTGCCAAGACAGTAGCATTTTTTTTTTCTTGACCACTTGTGGTCAAATTTATTGAGGCCAATATAACTGCATTCCCTGGCCCAGGTCCCATGCGGATTTTGTAGGCAAGGACATATTCTTTGAGAAGTAGGTTGTAAGGAAGAGACAATCTCTCCCCACCCTGCCAATTGCTCTTCTGTCAAATCTCTGCTGTACTAGTTTATTTCTGCAGACACATAAAGAGATTATATTTGATTTAAGATATTAAAATTTGGAATGAGGATTCCTCAAATTAGTGTTTATTTTATTTTTTAAGATTTTATTCATTTATTTGTCAGAGAGAGAGAGTGCATGCACACAAGCAGGGAGAACAGAAGGCAAAGGGAAAAAGCAGGCTCCCTGCTGAGCAGAGAGCCCGACATGGGGCTCAATCCCAGGACCCTGGGATCATGACCTGAGCCGAAGGCAAATACTTAACCAACTGAACCACCCAGGTGTCCCTAGTGTTTTATTTTAATGAAAGAACCAAAATAACCTATTAAAAATGCTGAGATGAATCAGGTGCAGTAATATGTATATTGTATTGGATTCTTTCTAAAAATGTTTCTAAACATCTTCAAAGAATATTCAATTAGAAATTGAGAACTCTTGGGGTGCCTGGGTGGCACAGCGGTTAAGCGTCTGCCTTTGGCTCGGCATGATCCTGGCGTTATGGGATCGAGCTCCACATCAGGCTCCTGTGCTATGAGCCTGCTTCTTCCTCTCCCACTCCCCCTGCTTGTGTTCCCTCTCTCGCTGGCTGTCTCTGTCTCTGTCAAATAAATAAATAAAATCTTTAAAAAAAAAAGAAATTGAGAACTCCAGGTTCTAAGCTTTGTTTTATCACATTGTGTAACCTTGTACAAATCCTATCACTTTGTTGGCTCTTGATTTTTTTCAAATGTAAAATGTGACTGTTAGACTAGATGATCTCATTCTACATATGATTCTGATTTATATCATTCCTACAAAAGAAGAAACTAATTCAGGCAATTTTATGAGCTAAAGAAATGAACCAAATAATTTGTTTGTTGACCTCTAACTTGTTAGATATCTATTTCCAAAATGAGCGTTGTCATCCATTATCATCATTTTGTTATATGATAAAATAAACATAACAATGGTGCCATTTGGAGAACCGGTCAAATGCTAATTTGAGTGGTAGTAACCTTACTACGGCGTCCTCATATTTAGGTAATCGGCTTCCTTGCATTTGGCATTGAACACAGTTAACTGAACAAATGCATGTAGAGTAAAATGGAAGAGGAAATAAGCATTGGAAAAGGAGATACATACATTCTTAAATTTTTTAAGTAATCTTATCCAACATGGCTGCTGAATATAAGTATCGATGAATATATGTTTCTCCAGCTGGATTCTAATGTCTTAAGACTTTTTCTGACTTTAATCCAGAACATCTCCCTCAAGTGTGTCATTCACAGAAAGTGTCAATAAAAAGTTTATAATTTAGTGATGAAATAACATTTTTTGAAGTAATCATAACTCGAAATAGGCTCCCTCTATTCCTGGATCCTTAATAATTATCAAATAGATTACTTGTATCTTTACATTCTTTTACTCAGTCTTCCATTGAATATTTATTAAAGCCTATCTTTAAGTACTAAGCATCGGAGAAAACTGCATGAATAATACAGAATTCTTGCCTTTAGAGGATTTCTATTCCAATAGGTAGGTTTGAATTATAAACAAATGTTAACACTAGATATACATAAACAAATTTCTGGGAACATTGAAGAGGGCATGGATAATTAAACTTAATCATATACCAAATGAAGGAGATGATGCTTAGAGTAAACAATATGGGTGAAAGAAGCAAGGGCTGGATAACCTTAGGCTGAGGGGAGGGCTGTTTGGAGGTGATGACAGTGAGCAGGTTCAGTGCTCAGTATTTCAGTGTGTGGAGTTTTTATGTATGCACGGCAGGGTTGGAGGGAAGAGGGAAGAGGCACCCACTGACAAGAGAGGAGTAAGCAGAGGCTTTATGATGAGCTTGCAGAAGAAGGGAAATTCTAATCAGTGGGTTAGCTTCTTCAATTTGAATTTTAAAACTTTCAGTTGGGTAAGATGCGAAGAATGTCCATTTGGAGCATTCACAGATCAGCTAAAGATATTAACAAATCCAAGCGTTATTCACTAAAATGCTAGTTGAAACCAGTGTGCTTTAAAAAAAAAGAAAAGAAAAAAGTTCTGAACAAGTCTGTCATCATCCTGCTACAATCCCTGTACATTCATAGTTCATGCTTAATTATTTAAGTTGATTTTGCTAGTCGTGTTTCTTACAACTAATAAATCATTATTGTAACTAATAGAATATAATAACTCTTCATTAAGCTTTAAAGTATATATATCATTTTCATCACCATACCTATCATGTCTCATAATATGACCAAAAAAAGCCTAAAAATACCTTTTTATTATCTTATTACTAGAATTCCTACTCTCGATTCTTTCTTACCAGCTGATGTCGACAGCAGAGTGATTACCTCCTACTTTATGTGACTCAAATTAAACTGCAGAACAAAAGTGAAAAAGAGTCAGACCTACCATCCGTCTGAACAGAAGCTCTAAAGGAGTTCTGGGTGCTCCTCAGGAGAACCTAGGGGAAATGCTCAAGTAGGTTTGCATTGAGCTATGGTAGCGTGCTCTCATAAATTTAAAATCGTAAAAAGCAAACATGCCAACAAAATTCAGGCACATCGTCACACCACGACATTTCTGTCTGACTTAGCGACCTTTAGTAATTACTAGTGATGAAAATGATGGTGCTTTTGTTGTTGATGATGATGGTGGTGATGGTGGCAATAATGATGGAGATGGTATTGCCTTCCTAATGACAAAATTTGACCTCTCTGATTCATTTTGGGTATGTGTCTTCTTCAGAATCCATTTTCATGAGCCCCCGTGAGCATGCTCAAGCCGTCATGTAGCCAATTATGACAACCTTTTTCCTTGAACCAGAATTGTAGCTGGAACAACGTAATACAAAAATACTAATTAAATGCTTCCAACTTTTAAACCCAGTGTACGTTGTTGCAGGTTACTATTTTTTGATGATTTCTTAATTTGCACCTAGCATAAGTGGTACATACACAGTCAAGTTAATATTACCTCCTGCAAGGCCAGATATTTCCCACTGAGTGTATTTCCCATCCAGAATATGTGTGAGTATGCCTGTGTGTGCACTTGCATGTTGGTTTTAGTTTGGTAATTCTTTTAATATCTTTATTTCCCTCCTATTTGGGGAAGATACTTGTTGGAATCAAGCACTGTTAACAAACATGAGACCCCCCAAAGAGCCTGAAGTGGTTTGGCGCAAAAAATAAAATAAAATAAAATAAAAAATTCCCAGCTTGCTGTTCAGTGGGACATTGCCAAGCCAACATAGCTCTAATTGCATCTTTCCACTGGTTTACCCTATCCACCGCCTCTCCCTTCTTCCCAATGGTCTTTTGTGTGTACTGAAAAAAAAAATGTTATTATAATGAGTACTGTATGTTTACAATGAGTTTCAGGGGATTCAGTAGCCAAAAAGATGTAGATTTTTTATTAGCAGTAGCTTTCCAATGGAGATAATATTTATAGAATAGGCATGCTTGTTTGTATTTTCAAAGATAAATAAAATGAATAATATCCAAACATGATAATCAACGTGTCATTTTCCTAGTACATTGGCATTTAGCATGAATGCTTGCTACATACTTATTCTGTAAGGAGTAAAGGATAGGCATTAGCACCAACTCCCTGGGGAATGGTATTTTCAGCATTATTTCAATATGAACAATCTTCTTTTGTTTATAGCAGGTATAATGTAACCGTAGGAGGAAAATGAAAAATTGCAAATGAATCCAAAGTTTTCGTCAAACCCTTTGGCATGAGAATAGGTCTGTACCTTTTTTTTTTTTTGCTGTCATTTCATTCTCTGGGTAATAGAATATGTTTGAAGGTGAATTCTTTAGCATTTCTTTTATCTTCTATGTTCTTCAAGAGCTTTTAGTATTTGTTCAGTACTTAATCTGTTTTTGTTTTTTCTTGAGAAGCATGCATGATGCCTGCCCACTCACGATTTTTCAGACTCACCTATACGTGCATGTTCAAATTCTCTGAGATAGAATGAGGACTTGAGGTTCCTGATTTCCTAGGTTTGTGACTTTGGTTAGAGCAAAGTACGCTGAGCTTCTGTATGGCATATGGAAAGGAGTTCTTGCTCACCAACTCTGCCCTAGCTGAAGATTCAGATTCTGCCACTTCTTAGCTGGATGACCTTCAGAATATTAGAAGCCTTTATAAACTTCAGTCTGTGCATTTGCAAAATGGGAATATGCCTCTTCTGATTGTTGTGAGGCTTGATGGACATGCTGTAAGTGCAGGAGTTTCACATAACAATCTCTCTGTACATGCTACATCTCTGTACTCTTCAACCCTTCATCCATGTCTGCTTGATACAGGGCTTACGTGACCTTGTGTTAGTGTTGGTGTTATTATCAAAGGTAACATTTAGGATCTTTTGATATTCTGTCTCTAGGTAAATTATTGTGCAAAGCAGATTTGCCATGGTACCTTTTAAATCTTTAACAACTAGCAGTGTGGGGAAAGGGAAGGAGTGGAGGGTTCTGTTTTACAATGTTAGCTGATATTTGTCGTGTGAATGTACACACCTGGGTCAATTCAAGCTATTAAGGTAACATCACTGAACACAAAGCTGGTAGAGATGCACAGTAGCCCATCATTATACAGTATTTCCACCATATAGATAAAATAGTTGGAAATAATCTTAAGACAAATAGTAGCAAAATGTAGTAAAATAACTAGAAATTGATGAGCTGTGAATATTTATTACCTTTGTTGTTAATGTAAATCATTTAATTGAACGTTTATATAATTCAGTTAATAATGGTGATGTTTAACAATTGGCTTACACAATTCCTGAAAATTTCACTTCTTGCTCTCACAGGCCAGTGCCAGCAGGCTTCATTATACCTCTGTGTGTTTGCCAGTAAGTCTCAGTCCTTTGAAGTTAGCGATATGAGATAGAATTAAAGCCAAGCTTTCCTCTAAGGATAGAGTGCACTGACACATAGGATAAGTAAATCATTCACGTGTGCAAATAGTCAAGTAAATGTAAGTGGCATAATGCTAAGTATTGAGAGTTTGTGTGTGGAAACAATGACACCCTTGGGAAATCACTACCTCTCAACCAATTAGTTGAGGACAGATCCCACTGGCCAGAGTGCATCCCCAGAGAACTGGCCTTCCTGCCAAGACCCTTATAGAATATTCTGCCCATTCTGCCCTGGAAGAGTTTGAGGGCAGAATGTACAGCTCATTTATTTAAATTGGTCTGTCTCTAAGGGGTTATGTTTTAGGATGGTGGCTCTTGAAGATGGTGTTTGAGTTCATTGTTTTAATGAGTTTAATTTTTCATTATTTGTATCTCTGAAAGTTATTTTGCTTGTTGATCTTTTTGTTTTGCCTTAAATTGTGCTTGTATGTGTATTTATCATGAAGATTATACCTGTTTACTTATCAATAAATGCAGCCTAAATAAGCAATTAAAAATACATATCAACATAAGAATAAATCGTGTTTGGGTGTCCAAGAAATAAGTGCTGGCTAAAGTCATTTAAGCAATCCTATTTCAGAGGATGAGGTGTTGGCTTTCATTACTTAATTCTTCTGAGACATTTTCCTAGACCATAGTGGACAGACAGGCAAGCCACCTATCTTCCATGATGATGTTGCTTATCCTATGGAAAGGCAATTTATCTTTTTCTGGGTGTAAGTTTCACCTCCCAGGGTTTCAAACTATATCCAGACCAAGATAATTGATGACCTTATTATCACTATTTGAGCTCTGCTGGTGGCATGCTGAGACCTATTTCCTTGAGGCAGAAACCTAATGACCCACCCCTTCTATCCTGAACTCCAGTGGAGATTTCAATCTCTGTAAATCATAATGAAAAAAAATAAGTTACGAAATGATATTCTAAGAAAGAAATATGCATTTGCATATACCCATTTGTTTGACTGGTAAACAGTAGCAGATCACTTTAATGGGATTCTAAAGCCTGACTTTTATATTCTGCTGTATTTCCTTTCCACATGTTCTGAATTTCTTTAAAGCACACGAGCTCCTTTCAGTTAAATCTAAAAAAAAAAAAAAAGTGTACACCAAATTCCCATAATTTTACTGACTCCTTCTGATCACAGCTACTGTGGCCGTATTTTCACCAGATAAATTTACCAGGTTAAAGACGACAGACTGTTTTATAGCATAGAAGACATTTTATTATTTTTTTAATCTCAAGGAATCTTTGAGATTACTTAATACCTTGTTCTCAATGTGTATGTGATAAAACTGAGATTTATAAGAGATTCAACATTCCAGCCAAGATCACAAAACTTTAGTAAAAAATCTGAAATTTGAGCAAATCTCTTTATTATACTGTCCTCCTTTACACTGCTCCTTCTTCAAATTTCTTCCTCTCATGGGACCTTCATAGGGACTGTTCCTTCTTTCTGCAATACTTCTTCGTCTGGCTGCTTCTCACACTGAAGTCCTATCTGGAGGGCTCTAGTACATTATTCTACATTCCTGCCCCTAATATTTTTTCCTCATGATACTCATCACCGTTCTGATTGCTTTTCTGTTGCACTTGCTTGATAAGCTGTTTATTGTCTTACCATTATCCACTGTAAGCTTCATATCAACGAGCTAATATCTGGTTACAAAGGGAGGCAGGCAGGGGTGCCTGGGTGTCTCAGTCAGTTAAGTGTGTCTGCCTTCAGCTCAGGTCATGATCCCAGGGTCCTGGGATTGAGTCCCACATCAGGTTCCCTGCTTAGTGGGAAGTCTGCTTCTCCCTCTACCCTTCCTCCCTGCTTGTGATATCTCTCTCTCAAATAAATGAATAAAATCTTGAAAAGAAACCCAAAAAACTAAAAACAAAAAAACAAAAAAGAACAACAACAACAACAAAAAAAACAAAGGGAGGCAGGCAGGGAAGAAGGGAAGGAGGAAGAAAAGAAGGAATGAAAGAAAAGGGAGGAAGGACGGGAAGAGGAATGGACAAAAGAGAGAAAGGAAGGAGGGAAGGAAGAAGAAAGGAAGGAAGGAAGGGAGGAAGGGAGGGAGGAAGGAAGGGGAAAGGGAAAAAGAAAGAAAAAAGAAAGAAAGAAGAAGAAAGAAAGAAAGAAAGAAAGAAAGAAAGAAAGAAAGAAAGAAAGGAAAAAAGAAAAGAAAAAGAAAGAAAAAAAAACCTGTAACTTTTCCATCACACTACTATGTAAGAATTAATTAGATACATTTCTACAAGTAGGGGATGTCTAAGGAAGGTTTTTTGTATTTATTTATTTAATTTTAAACAGTTTTCTTATTTCTGAGAGAGAGAAGCAGACTCCCCACTGAGCAGGGAACCTGCTGGGGATCTTGATCCCAGAACTCAATCCTGGGACTCCAGGATCATGACCTGAGCTGAAGGCAGATGCTTAACAGACTGAACCAACCAGGCACCCTAGGGAAATTTTTTTAAATGATTATTTTTAAACTGGTTGACTTTAGTAATATAATTACCTACATTAAAGATGACACTGCCTTGCAAATACAGTCTCTTTCTCTTCCTCCATCAAGGACATTCCTAACCTATTAATAAGAGATTTTGTTCCTAAACCACACTTGAACTAGAGTCAGTCTCAAAACAGAACTCGAGGCAGTCATTCTAAATAGGTTTGCAAAAATCGTTTGCCATTTTAGGTCTATATGATATGACTAAATTGTTTTTATTTTTATTTTTTTTTTTGGTTTTGGTGTTTGTCTTTTTGTTTTTAGTAAGATGATCAACTATGATGTGGATACAAAGATTTGGAGATCTTTATATCTTTTGGATATCTTCAGTAGTACTCATTAATGATATAAATAAAGTGTATTTGGAAACATATTGAATAAATAACCATGATATATATATATATATATATATATATATAATTAATCATGTATTTATTCCATTTATCTATGCATCCTATTATGGGGTGGGATGGAAGAAAACTCTAATGCAGGCAATTGTAAACTAATTTTAGAAAGTTTGAAATTATAGTAACCTGAATCTCTTTCTCAAACACATATGGCCTTACACAATCAGGTTGAGTACTTTGCTATCATAGACCTATGTTTTTCTGAATAAGCAAAAACATTGGGCAGGTAATATTTTTCTTTCATGCTTCACTTTCCCCTTTTTTAAACAGAAACTTTTGTAAGATTTGTGCTTTCTCTTCCTTCTTTCATACTCTTAGTGGAATTTAAGACAATCTTCCTAGAATCGAGCTAAGAGTAGTACTACATTTGCCATCCATGTTTTCCACTAAAACACCTGTTGGAGGCACTACTCTCTTACTGACAGTTTTTGTTTCTTTAAATAATGCTATATGGTTGTATGATCCATTCTTAGGTGGTTATTTAATCTTTTTTTATTTTAGTTTTCTGTTTTTAATTTTTTTTAAATTTTTTACTGTTAAATATACCATTTTACAAAGGAAAGTATATAGCATGATCCTGTAGAATAATTAATCATAAACATACAAATGAATAAATAAAAAATAAATGGGTTTTTATGTGCTCAGTACCCAGATTTATAAATAGGAAATTACCAAGACTTTCTGCATCCCTTCCTCAGTTCCACTTATCACTTTCTGCATCTGTGTTAATTAATACCCTGCATTCTTTATAATTTTACCACATTTATACATATTAAAAACAACATGCTTATTTTCAGTCAGCTTTATCAAGGCATATTTCCCAGTTTAAGTTTATACTTTGCTGAGTTTTGATTGGTATATTCAGTATATTACACTATGTCAGGATGTAGAATTTCTCTTTCACCATGAAAAGTTTTCTTGAGCCTCTCTGTCAACAATCCTCTGCTCGCACATGGACTCTGGCAACCTTTGATTAACTTTCTGTCATTTTAGTTTTGCCATGTCTAGAATATCGTATTCATGGACTAATTCAGGATATGACCTTCCATGTCTGGCTTCTTTTGCTTAATGTAGCACCTCTGAGATTTATTCAAACTGTGTTTATCAGCAGTTCATTTTTTAAAGTGTTCAGTATTATTCCCCTGTATGGATATACTATTCATTTTTTCCATTTTCTATTCTTGAATTGATAGACAACTTTGATTATTTCAGCTTAGCTGTTATGAATAAAGATGCTATGAATATTTTCACACTATTTGTTGTATGAACATATGTTTTTATTCCTCTTGGGTAAATACCTAGGAGGGGTTTTGCTGAGTAGCATGGCAAATATAAGATTAACTTAAAAACAAAACAAAACAAAAAAAACCCACAAATTGTTTTCCAAAATGTTTGTACCATTTTGCCTTCTGTCAACAATGTATAAGTGTTTCAGTTATTCCAAATTCTTGGCAGCAGTTAGCATTATCTTAGTAATCTTTTTTATTTTAACGTTCTAGTGGGTTTGTAGTGATATCTAATTGATATTTTAATTTCATTTATCAACTAGTACTCATGACATTTAGCATATTTATGATTTTTTGTATAATTTATATGTTTACTTTATAAAGTCAAATCTTTTGTTCATTTTATTTTTAGCCATGTTGTTTGTCTTTTTATTACTGAGTTTTAGGAGTGTTTTTAAAAATATATTCAGGATAACAGTGTTTTATCAGTTACGTGTTATGCAGTTATTTTCCCCCAGTGTTTTCCTTGCCTTCTCATATTCTCAATGGTATCTTTAAAATAGCAGAAGTTTTTTTTTACTTTTGAGAAAGTCCTGTTTGGCTTTTTTTCCTCTTATGGTTAAGGATTTTTTATCTTATCTTGGAAATATTTGCTTTCTCTGAGGTCACAATTATTCTTCTGTTTTCTTCTAGAAGTTATATAGGTTTAGTGTTTATGTTTAGATCCATGATTCATTTGAAGTAATTCTTTTATGTGGTTCAAGGTAAAGGTCAAGGTTTATTTCCTTTGTCCATATGGATATCCAGTTCTTCTAAGCACTCTTGATTTCCCTTTTTTCTTTGAATTTACTATCATTTTTCCATTGAATTCCTTGGATCCTTTTTCAGAAATATCCAGATTCTGTCTTCTATTTCAATGATTTATATGTTTATTTGTATACTACACCACCTTAACTTGATTATTATCTCTTTATAGTAATTTTGTAAATGAAATACTCCAAATTTATTCTTCATTTTTGGACTGTTCTAGATCCTTTGCATTTTCATGTTAATTTGAGAGTAAGTTTTAAAATTTCTACCAAAATATCCTGTATGGATATGATTGGGATAATATCGAATCTACAGATTGGTTTTTATGGTAGTAAAATATAAAATTATAAAATTAACCACTTTATGTCTGCATTCAGTGATATTAAATATATTCACATTGTTGTACAATCATCCCTACTATCCATCTCTGGAACTTTTTCATCTTCCCAAACTGAAATTCTATGCTCATTTAACAATAGCTGTCCATTCTTTCTTCCCCCAGACTCTGGCAACCACCATTCTACTTTCTGTTTCTGTTCATTTGAATATTCTACATACCTCATTTAAGTGAAACCATACAATATTTGTACTTTTATGTCTGACTGATTTCACATAGAATGATGTCTTCAAGGTTAATCTATGTTGAAACACACTTTTTTAAGACTAATATTCCATTATATGTCTATACCATATTTTGTTTATCCATTCATCCATCAATGAACTTTTGGGTTATTTCTACCCTTTGACTATTGTGAATATGCTGCTGTTAACATGGGTGTACAAATATTTGTTTGAGTCCTTGCTTTAAATTATCTTGGGTAGTTATCCAGAAATTGAATTGCTGGGTTATATGGTAATTTTATGTTTAAATTTTTAAAGAAAACTCCATTTTGTTACCCACAGTGGGTATAGTATTTTACACTTCCACCAGCAATACAGAAGGGTTCCAATTTCTCCACATCCTACCCAAACTTATTTCTTGTTTCTCCTAATAAAAGTCATCCTATGCAGTGTGAAGTGATATCTCATTGTGGTTTAGATACACATTTCCATAATGATTTGTGATGTTGAATTCCCAACAAAAGTCTAGGAACAGATGGATTCATGGGCAAATCCTACCAAATGTTTAAAGAAAAGTTAATACTTATCTTTCTCACAGTATTCCAAATAATAGGAGAGGAAAGAATGTTTCCAAATTTATTCTACAGGGCCAGATTTTCCTGATGCCAAAACTAGACAAAAACACTACACACACACACAAAAAGAATATTAGAGCCCAATACCCTTATGAACATAGATGCAAAAATCCTGAATAAAATATTAGCCAAATGAATTCAACAATATATTAAAGGAACATATACCACAATCAAGTAAGATTTATTCCAGGGATGCAAGAATGGTTCAGTATCTGCAAATGAATCAATGTGACATACCACATTAACAAAATGAAGGAAAAAATCAGATGATCATCTTAAGAGATACAAAAAACGAAAACAAAAACAAAGCATGCAACAAAATTTAACGTCTATTTGTGGTAAAAACTCTCAACGAAGTAGGTACAGAGGGAACGTACCTTGACATAATAAAGGCCATATATGACAAACCCTTGCATAACATCATATTCAATGGTGAAAAGCTGAAAGCTTTTCCTATGAAATCAGGAACAAAACAGGGATGTCTACTCTCACCACTTCTGTTCAACATAGCATTGGAAGTCCTCACCACGGCAGTCAAACAAGAAAAACAAATAAAAAAAAGCATACAAATTGGTAAGGAAGGAGTAAAACTGTCACTATTTGTGGATGACATGATAATACATATAAAAAACATTAAAGACTCCACAAAAATTTTTGAATTAATGAATGGATTCGGTAAAGTTGAAGGATAAAATGGTGAATATATAGAAATCATTCAGGTTTCTATACACTAATAATGAACTATCAGAAAGAGAAATTTAAAAAAAAGGTTCCATTTACAAATAACATCAGAAAGAATAAAATAACAAAAGAATAAATTTAACCAAAGAGGGGAAAGACCTGTACTCTGAAAACTATAAGACACTGATGAAAGAAATTGAAGATGACACAAATTGGAAAGATATACCATGCTTGTCAGTTGGAGGAATTAATATTATTAAAATATCCATACTGCCCAAAGCAACCTACAGATTGCTATAAAAATACCAATAGCATTTTTCTCAGAACTAGAATAAAGAATCCTAAAATTTGTTCGGAAGCACAGAAGACCCCAAATAGCCAAAGAAATCCTGAGAAAGAACAAATCTCCCAGATTTCAAGATATACCACAGAACTGTAGTAATCAAAACAGTATGGTACTGGCAAAAAACAAACAACAAAACAGACACATAGATCAATGTTTAGGTCCATGGAGAACCTAGAAAAATAAGCCATGCTTATATATTCAATTAATCTATGACAAAAATAGCAAGAGTATACAACGGGGAAAAGACAGTTGCTCTAATAATGGTGTTGGAAAAACAACTACATGAAAAAGAATGAAATTGAACCATGTTCTCTTACCATATACAAGAACAGACTCAAAATGGATTATAGACTTGAATGTGGTACTTCAAATCATAAAACTCTTAGAAGAAATAGGCAGTGAACTTTTGGGTATCAATCTTAGGCAGTGGATATGTCTCCTCAGGCAAGAACAACACAAGGAAAAATAACCAATTGCAACTATAGCAAACTTTTGCACAGAGAAGGAAGCTATTAACAAAATGAAAAGGCCACGTACTGAGTGGCAGAAGATATTTGCATATGATATATCCAAAATATATAAAGAACTCTTACAACTCAATATGGAAAGGAAGAGAAGGGAAGGGGAGGGGAGGGGAAGGGGGGCAAGGGAAGGACAGGGAGTGAGTTAAAAAGTGGGTAGGGGATCTGAATAGACATTTTTTTAAGGAAGACATACAGATGGACAACAGACAAATGAAAAGGTGCTCAGCATCACTAATCATCAGGGAAATGCCAATCAAAACCACAATGAATGGCTCACACCCCTCGAATGGCTATTGTCAAAAAGACAAGAAATAACAAATATTGACAAGGTTATAGAGAAAAGGGAACCCTTGTGCATTGTGCATAGGAATGTAAATTGGTGCAGCCACTATGGGAAACATGGAGGTGCCTCAAAAAATTAAAAATAGAAATACTACATGATCTAGCAAATCCACTTCTGGGTATTTATCTGAAGAATATGAAAACATTAAGTTGACAAGATCTATGCACCTCTGTGTTCACTGCATTATTTGTAATAGCCAAGATATGGAAGCAACCTAGATGTCCATCAGTAGATAAATGCATAAAGAAAATGTGGTGTATAAATATACAAGGGAGGGACACCTGGGTGGCTCAGTCAGTTAAGAGTCTCTTTTTGGCTCAGGTCATGATCTCAGGGCCCTTGATCAAGCCCCACATTGGGCCCGGCTCAATGGGGAGTCTGCTTCTCCCTCCCCCCCATCCCTCCCCCCGGTTGTACTCTCTCTCTCTTTCATGCTGTCTCTCTCTGAAATAAATAAATAAAATCTTTTTTAAAAAAGAAAAAATAGGGGCGCCTGGGTAGCTCAGTTGTTAAGCATCTGCCTTCGGCTCAGGGAGTGATCCCAGTGTTCTGGGATTGAGCCCTACATCGGGCTCCCTGCTCGGCTGGGAGCCTGCTTCTTCCTCTCCCATTCCCTCTGCCTGTGTTCCCTCTCTCTCTGGCTGTCTCTCTCTGTCAAATAAATAAATAAAATCTTTAAAAAAAAGAAAATATATATATATACACAAGGGAATATTACTCAGCATTAAAAAGGGTAAAATCTTGCCATTTGCCACAACATGGATGGGCATAGAGTATATTATGCTATGTAAAATAATCAGACTGAGAAAAACAAATACCATGTGATGTTGCTTATATATGGAATCTAAAAAACAAAACAAATGAAAAAACAACAACAAAAAAAACCCAGAAACAGATTCATAAATACAGATATCAAACTGGTTGTTGTCAGAGGGATGTGGGGATGTGAAATAGTTAAGGGGATTAAGAAGTATAAATTTCTAGTTATAAAATAGTCATGGATGTGTAAAGTACAACATAGGAAATATTGTCAATAATATTGTAATAACTATGTATGGTGACAGATGATAATATGGTGGTTGTTTTGTAATGTATATAAATGTCAAATTACTGGGGCGCCTGGGTGGCTCAGTCATTAAGCGACTGCCTTCGGCTCAGGTCACAATCCCAGGGTCCTGGGATCGAGCCCCATGTTGGGCTCCCTGCTAGGCGAGAAGCCTGCTTCTCCCTCTCCCACTTCCCCTGCTTGTGTTCTCTCTCTCTCGCTGTCTCTGTCTGTCAAATAAATAAATAAAATCTTTAAAAAAATTACTATGTTGTACACCTGAAACATAATATTGTCTGTCAACTACAATAAAAAGTCTGTCAATTGATCTGTCTATATGGCTATTCAAATTACTTGTTTCTTCCTCAGTGAGGTTTGATAATTTATGTATTTCAAGGAGTTTCCATTCCATATAAGTTATCAAATTTATTGTATAAAATTTTATATATTATTTGCTTAATACCTTTGAAATTTCCTGGATCCATAGTGATAACCCATCTTTCATTCCTGATATTTTGTTGCCTTTTTCTTTTCTGAATTCATTCATCTGGCTAGATGTTTATCATTTTCATTGATAAGTGCCCTCCTTAATACCCAACACCCATTTAAATCATCCCCCCACCCACCTCCCTTCCAGCAACCCCCAGTTTATTCTCTATTGTTAAGAATCTGTTTTATGGGGGCGCCTGGGTGGCACAGCGGTTAAGCATGTGCCTTCGGCTCAGGGCGTGACCCCGGTGTTCTGGGATCGAGCCCCACATCAGGCTCCTCCGCCATGAGCCTGCTTTTTCCTCTCCCACTCCCCCTGCTTGTGTTCCCTCTCTCGCTGGCTGTCTCTATCTCTGTCAAATAAATAAATAAAATCGTAAAAAAAAAAGTATTAAAAATAAAAAAAAAGAACCTGTTTTATGGTTTGACTTTTTTGTTTTACCCCTATGTTCATGTTTTGTTTCTTAAATTCCACATATGAATAAAATCATATGGTCTTTGTCCTTCATTGACTGACTTATTTTTCTTAGCATAATACTCTCTAGCTCTATCCACATCTTTGCAAATGGCAATGTATATGTATATATACATACCACTTCTTTATCCATTCATCAGTCAATGGGCATTTGGGTTCTTTCCATAATTTGGTTATTCTTGATAATGCTGCTTCAAACATTGGGGTGCATGTGTCCCTTTGAATCAGTACTTTTGTACCCTTGGGTAAATACCTAGTAGTGTAATTGCCGAATCGTAGGGTAGTTCTATGTTTAACTTTTTGAGGAACCTCCACACTGTTTTCCAGAGTGGCTGCACCAGTTTGCAGTCCCACCAACAGTATAAGAGGGTTCCCCTTTCTCTTCATCCTCGCCAACACCTGTTGTTTCCTGTGTTATTAATTTTAGCCATTCTGACAGGTGTGAGGTGATATCTCATTGTAGTTTTGATCTGTATTTCCCTGATGATGAGTGATGTGAGCATCGTCTCATGCATCTGTTAGCAATCTGTATGTCTTCTGCCCATTTCTTAACTGAATTGTTCTTTGGGTGTTCAGTTTGATAAGTTCTTTATCAATTTTAGATACTAATCCTTTATCAGAGATGTCATTTGCAAATATCTTCTCTCATTCCAAAGGTTGCCTTTTAGGAAACCATCAAAATCCTAGAGGAGAACATAGGCAATGACCTCTCTGACATTGACCATAGCATCTTCTTACTAGATACATCTCTGCAGGCAAGAGAAACAAAAGCAAAAATGAACTATTGGGACTTCAAGATAAAATGCTTCTGCACAGCAAAAGAAACAAACAACAAAACTAAAAGGCAAACCTGCTTTCTTTATTTTTAATGTGCTCTTTCTTTTCTAACTTTTTAAGATGGAAGCTCAGATTGTTGCTTTTAGAAGTTCTCATTTTTTAATGTAAGCATTGTATTAAGGGTTTAATGTGTCCCCACTACCACACCTGCACAATTCATATGTTGAAATTCTAAACCCCAGTACTTTAGAATGTGACTGTATTTGGAGATGGGACCTTTAAAGTGGTTTTTAAGATAAAATGAAATCATATGGGTAGACCCAAATCCAATATAACTGGTGCCCTAATAAGAGGAAATTAGAACACAGACATTTTGATATTGTGATTTATAATAAGAATATATATTTGATCTTCATTCCTGTTCCTGGCACAGAGCTCCTAAAATTCTTGGAATTTCCTGTGATGAGAGTGATAAAGGATTCCTTTGTTGTTAATGAGGTGATTTTTGGAAAACACCTAAGGATGGGGGCTGGTTAATATGCGTACCAACCATGATCCGAAAGGGTTGGAACTTTTAGTCTCACCTTCCTGACATCCAAGGATGGGAGAGAGGCTGGAGATTGAGTTCAATCACCAATGACCAATGAGTTAATCAGTCATGTCTGTGTAATGAAGCTTCTATGAAACCCCCCAAAATCAGGGTTTGGAGAGCTTCTGAGTTTGTGAACATGTGGAAATTTGGGGAGAATAGCACATCCAGAAAGAGTATGTGAAGCTCCTCATTCTTTTCTCATACATTCTCTATGCATCTCTTATATCGGGCTGTTCCTGAATTGTATCCTTTTATAATAAACGGGTAATCTAGTTAGTAAAATATTTCTCTGAGTTCAGTGAGCTGATACAGCAAATTAATGAAACCTAAGGAGGGGGTCACTGAAACTTCCAGTCTATAGCCAATCTGTCGGAAGCACATGTGACAGCCTGGACTTGCAATTGGTTTCTGAAGGGAGGGAGGAAGGGAGGGGGCAGTTTTCTAGGATCGAGCCCTTACCTTGTGGGATCTGACACTATCTCTAGGTGGTGTCAGAATTTTGTTGAATTGTAGGACAGTTAGTTGGTCTCCAAGAATTGCTTGGTGGTAGGGGAAAAAAATCATACACTGTAATCCGTGTCAGAGTAGTAGACATGCACAGAGGGAAGACCATGAAAACATGAAGATGGCCATCCACAAACCAAAGAGAGAGGTCTTGAAAGGAACCAGCTGTGTCAGCCCCTTGATCTCAGACTTCTAGCCTCCAAAACTGTGTGAAAGTACCTTGTTTAAGCCACTGAGTCTGTGGTACTTAAGGCAGCCCTAGCAAACTAATTGTTTTAATTCAGTCTGCTCATTTTGTTATATTATGCCTTTATTTTAATTTAAAGTATTTAATTTCCTTATTTGACACTTGGTTTGTTTAGAAGTACATTATACAATTGTCATATATTTGTGGATTGTCATAACATCTTTTTAAAATTGAATTTAAAAGCTCTGCCCTCCCCTCTCCTCTTTTCTTTTTGTGTTCAGTGTGGTTAGGGAGCATACATTATAAGCCTTGCTTTATGTCCCAGAATATGGTTTATCTCTCTCAATATTCCATGTTTATGTGTTAATAATGGGTGTTCTGCTGTTGTGGGTCTAGTGTTCTAAAATGTCAATTAGGTCAAGTTGATTGATACATTGTACAAAGTTTCTCTATTATTACTTGATTTTTGACTGCATGTTCTACCACTTCCTGGGAAAAGAGTGATGAAATCTGAAACATAATTGTCAGGTATAGTCCTTGTGTTGTCAGTTTTTGCTTCATGTTTTTTTGACTCTAATATTAAAGTGCATATAAAAGTAGGGTTGTTATATCTTTTTTATGAATTGATCCCTTTTTCATTATGATAAGTTCTTTACTATTGTTAATATTTTTTGCTTGAAACTTACTTTTGTAATATTATGATAGACTTTTCAGCTTTCTTTTGACTAGTAGTCATGTGGTATTTTTTTTCCAACCTGTTATTTTTAACAAATATTACTATTAAGTACATCTTTGTATATATTTTGTATGAACTTTGTCTATAGCTACACAGGTTAGTCTCTTTTTTTATTTAATCTGAAAGTTTCTGTCCTTTATTTGAAATATTTAAATAATTTTCATTTAATGCATTTGTTGATATGGTTACATTTAAATCTACCATCTTGTTATTTGTTTTCTATTTACACAATATATTCTTTCTTCCTTTTCCTTCTTTTGGATTATTTGAGTGTTTTATGATTACATATTATCTCCACTATTAGATTATTGTCTCTGCCTCCTTGTATGGTTTCAGTGGTACCCTAGATTTGACAAGACCAATTCTCAAATTTTAGTTTCTTTGAAACTATCATACCACTACTATCATACTACTTTACAAAGAGTGTTAAAAACTTTAACAGTGTACCGCCCTTTTATTCCTCCTCTCTTTTGTGTTTTTGTCACATAACATATTTTCCTATAGATGTTATAATACTTAAAATACGTTGCTATTATTTTTCTTAAGTTAAATAGTTAATTATCTTTCACAGAGATTAAAATGAAAGAAAGTGTTTTGCATGTGTTACCACTTTTTTGCCATGCGTGGTCCTCTTATTTCTTATGTAGATTCACATTTCCATCTGGTATCATTTTCCTTTTGCTCAAAGAATTCCCTTTAGACATTTCTTATAGTTCAATAAGCTGGTGATGAATCCTCTCAGCTTTTATTTTCTGAAAAAGAATTCATTTTGTCTTCACTTTTGATAGTTTGTTAAGTATAGAATTCTAGTTTGACAGTTGTTCATTCCACCCCTGTCCCCAGTATTTAAATATGTTACTCCATTACATTTAGCCAGACAGTTTCAGAAAACAAGTCTGCTGTTTTTTTATCTTTTTCATGTGTATATAATGTGTCTTTTTTCTCTGGATGTTTTTAAGATTTTCTCTGTGTCACTGTACATAGGAATTTGATTTTTTATATGTCTTTAGATGGTTTTCTTTTTATTTATTCTACTTGAATTTTGATGAGATTTTTGGATATGCTGATTTCTGGTTTTCATCAAATTTCAAACAATTGCAATGATTATTTCTTTAAATATCCTTTATCTGCCATTCATCCTCCTGGGACTCCAGTTATATATGTATTAAATTAGTTCTTTTTGGATCTCAGAATAATGTTGCCCTGCCATGATCTCATCCTTATCCTTGGAACCTGTGAATATGTTACCTTACATGGTAAAAGGAACTTTGCAGATATGATTGTGTTAAGGACATTGAGATGGAAAGATTGTCCTAGATTACCTGAGTGGGCCAGATTTCACATAGATCCTTCAAAACAGAGAACCTTTCTTGGCTTGGTCAAAGAAAAAGATGTAACCATTAAAGAGGGTCAGAAAGATATGACATGAGCTCTCAACCCACTGTTGATAGCTTACAAATGGAAGAAAGAAGCCATAACACAAGGTATGTGGATGATTTCTAGAAAATAGAAAAGGCAAGGAAACAGATTCTACTCTAAAGACTTTAGAGGTCGGTAGCGCTGCCTACATCTTAATTGTAGCCCAGTGAGACCAGCGTTTTACTTCTAATCCACAAACTTTAAGATAACAAATTCGCATTGTTTAAGCCACTACATTTGTGATAATTTGTATTGCAGCAATAGAAAACCAGTGCAGTCCTTACAGATCTCTAATGTCTTATTTATTTTTTTTCAGTGTTTGGTTTCCTCTGTTTCATTTTGAATAATTTCTACTATTATATCAAATTCAAATTTACTATTTTTTCCTTCTGCAGCATCTAAACCTCTGTTAATCCCATCCAGTGGGGTTTCTATTTAATATATTTATTTTCATCTTTAGTTGAGCATTTTGTATTTTGTTCTCTCTCCTCTTTATATCCATGTTGTCTTTACATTTTCTTATAACCTTTATGATAGTGGTTAAGATTCTTGTCTCCTTATTCTATCCTCTCTCTAATCTCTGGGTCTATTTTTATTAACTTTTTTTTTTCCTGCTTCTTCATATGCCTAGTAATAGTTTTTTAGATGCCAGGCATTCTAAAATTTATATTGTTGAATGCTGATGTCTGTAATATTCCTTTAAAGAGTGCTACTTAAGTTTTGTTCTTGCATGCAGTTAACTTACTAATGGATCAGTTTGATCCTTTCAAGTCTTCTTTTTTAAGCTTTACTAGGGAAAGGATAGTGCAGCATTTATTCTGGAGCTAATTTAGCTGTTAGTGGAAAATGCTTCTAAGGCTTCTAGCCAATGTTTAATTTTTTGATGAGGTTTCACCATTCTGTCTAGTAATAACTTGAAGTGTTCCTAGCCTTTCTTTGGCGCCAAGAATCTCTATGTCTATCTTAATCTTGTGGGGTTTTGTACCACACATGTCCAGATTAGTGCAGAGCCAAAGACACTCAATGAGATCCTTCTGAACTTTTCAGGAGCTCTGCTGCTCTTTAGTTTCGTTATTTCCAATATTTCCTCTGTAACGTTTTCTTCTCAGCCCCTCTGAATCCTAGGTCTGTTTTTCTCGGTGAGACTACCAGGTTCGGTACGGTTTTCTCCTTCTGTGATATGGTCTGAAAGCTGAATCTTGTTAGTAACCTCAGGTATTTGTATGGTTCACATTGTTTGTTGCCTTTACCTAAGGAATCATAGTTCTTTGCAGCCTCTTGTCAAATATCTGTGGAGAAGAGTTCCATATATTTTATACTGCTTTTCTTTTAGTTTTTATGATGGAATGATTGCAGTTAATAATTTAGGGGCAGAAGTGGAAATCTGTCTTTTTTTGGTCTTTGTTTGAACATTAAATAAATAGAATCATACTATATGTATTCTTTTGCTATTTCTTCTTGCCCAGTATTATATTTAGAGATTTATATATGTTTCTGTATGTGACTATAGTTTATCTATTTCTCTATAATATTTTATGGTATGACTAAATCAATAGTTATCTATTATTCTGTTGATGGTCTCCTCTTCCTTGCTATTTAAAAATACCATTATGAACATTCTTAAACATGTCTTCTAGTACACTGAGCAAGAATTTCTTTATGATACACATGTAGCAATAAATTAAAAAGAACCAAGAATATCATTCTTCCACTTTACTAAGTATGGCTAATTGTTTTCCAAAATGGTAGCTTCAACTTACGCTTCCACTTGTTTGATTAGCCAACTTTTAAACTTTTGATAATGTAATTTGAAAGGGTTTGTTATTGTAGTTTTAATTTGCATATCTTTGATAATGACAGTAAGCACCTTTCTATATATTTATTGAATACTTTTTCCTCTTGAATGAAATGTCTTTTTATATTTTTGCCAATTTTCCTAATGGGTAGAATTATTTTTTTATTAATATAGGAGAGTGACCTGCGTACTAACCTTTATTGTTTGGTATAGCAAATATCTGCTCATTTAAAGAAGTATCTATTTATGTAAATTTTGATAAATAGGAACGCTTATCTATAATTATTGGGTTTTGTTTCTTGCTTGAGAAATTAGCTCAAGGTCATAAGTATGCCATATTTATATATATATATAAAATGAAACAGTTCTTCTACATGTAAGGTTTTGATTCATCTAGAGTAGATTTTTACAAGGGAGGGGTTTATTTGCATTTTTCCATTTTGCATTATTTTTATCAGTGATCTGCAATTGCAGCCTTATTACATTATGTGTGTACATATGTACACACATATATGTACATCAATGTATATATATGTACACATATATGCAAATGCATATATAAATAGTGTATGAGTTTATATATTAATAATTTTGTTCAATTTTCTAAACCTGCATTAATATTGAACTCTCCTATTAACAGTTTTATACAACTGTTAAACCTCGTGGGTCAAATTACCCTTCTTGAGTATTTTGGTTACTCCTGGGTTTTTCTCTTTTATATTAAACTTAGAAAAAAAGAATCTATAAAGCTTAAAGAAAATACTCTGAATTTTGTCTGGAATTGTGCATGATCTATAGGCTAAATTAGGGAAAATTTACCTTTTTTCAGTAAACTTCTTATCCAATATATTAGGTTACTTAATATGTTTTAGTATTTTTTACATAAAAGTATATGATATCTTTTATGAAATTTGTACAAGGTATTTTATAGGTTTTCAAGCTATTATAAATAGTAACTGTAACTGTTGACATTAGGTTAGGTTTATTTGTTACAGAAAAGTCAAAATAATACTTCAAAATAAGATATAAATGTATTTCTTTTACATTTTAAAGAAGTATAGAGATAAATTTTCTGGAACATAGTTCTAATTACCAAATTTTTTCCTCATGGTCCAAGATGACTGCTAGAACTCCAGCCTTCAGGTCCCCATTCCAGCTAGTACAATGGAAGCCAAATCGAAGAAAGAGAAATTCTTCCCTTTTAGACCAGTGCTCAGAAGTTGCACAAACACTTCTGATTATGAAACCACTTAAAAGCATAAAGTTGAACAAAAATCAAAACGGCTGCACTAATGCTTCATGGAAACTCAATTTTAAAGTAACCTTTTTCCTTTCTTCCACAAACCTCGCCTTCTCCCTTCTTAGCCTTTTGTTTCGGGAATCCTGTAGCACCCTGAAGACTTGACAAAGGAGGCTGGCAACAAGTTCGTAATTCCTATCAAAACCAGCTAGATCCTGTATTTCCCTCTAAAGCCCCCAGCTCCTCTGGCAGGCTTGCAGTTTTTTGAAGGCCATTGCCTGCTGTAGCCTCCTTTGCCCTACAAAGCAATAAAGCTATTGTTCCTCTTTATCCCAAACTCCGTCTTCATGTTATATTTTGGCTCTGGCATGGAGATCATCTTTTGACAACAATTATATCTCATTAGATAAAACTTGGTCAGAAGTGACTGGGGAATATATTTGTCCAGAAAGTTCCATGACTCAATAAAATTATGCATTCCATTACTGCTGAAGACTAAATGTTTGTGATGCCTTAACATTTTTATGTTGAAATCCTAACCCCCAACGTGATGGAATTAGGAGATGGGACCTTTGAGAGATGATTACATCATAAGGGTGGAGCCCCCACGGAGAAGACTAGTACCTTTATAAAATGCTGCAGAGAGCTCCTTTGCCCCTTCCACTGTGTATGGTCACAGCAAGATGACTGTCTATAAACCAGGAAACGGGCCCTCACCAGATGTTGAATCTGTCGGCACCTTGATCTTGGACTTCACAGCCTTCAGAACTGTGAGGAAAGAGTGTCTGTTGTTTGGAAGCCACCCCGTCTATAGTATTTTTTATAGCAGCCCAAATAGACTAAGAGAATTACTAAAGAAGGGAGGGACAGTGTATAAATCCAACAGTCCCTGTCTTTTGATTTTTCTTTTAACTGAACTATCTAATTGTTGGAGAATTATTCTACTCTAGGAAGAGCAGCCAGCCAATGAGTGATGGAAATCAGTCTGTCAGAGCCAGGCTACCTTACCCCATGGGCCCAAGGTCCATGTTCACCAACCCCCAGAGTTTCTCAGCAGAATTAAACATCTTTCTTCATAATGTGCTTTAGTGACTGCCTTCTGTGCCCTGTGCCAGCTTTGCGCTCTCCTACCAGCGTTTCCTGAGGTCATATTCCAAACTATTCTCTCTCCTTTCTCTATGAATATAAGTATATTTTCAATATAAATATATATAGTATACACACAAACTGTCTACTGGAAAATAATCTTTAAAGTTTAATTTTAGGAATAAAGAATAACAAACTTTCTTTAATTAATTTCTTCATAGGGTGCTCAAAACAAAGGACGTTAACATCCAAAAGATTTTAGTAATCATGGCTCTAGTGATGCTGGCAATTTAGAGCAGAGAGCGTTCTGCTCATTAATGTACTCATAGCAGAAAACAGCCATCTTTTCACACAGGCCTGTTTTGTAGCTCCCTGGCTTCTCCTGTGGCTTTGTTAAACACAGGACTCTTAAATGGGCTTATTGACTTTTTCCAATCCATATTAGCATACCTCTCTTCTAAATAGCTGGTAGTAGGGACTTGCTGCATTCCATTGTTAGCAACACTTACAAAATCAGTAATAGAACAGTGGGAGTAAAATCACAGAGGGGTATAAAAGCTAGCACACTAAAATATTAAAGTCCAACTGTGAAAAGCTTTCCATGATATTTTTTTCCATATCAAAATGTGTTTTAAACACTTTTTGAGTATTATAATAATTAACTATAGTAGCTTTGTAAGCAGTTCTTTTGTAATGGAAAAACCTACCATCACTTAGAGGTTACTAGTTTTTGACATTGAGCTCGTAAGTGGATAATTATATTTATTGAGAGGTGATGCTCACTTGACCACTTGGTGTTTTGGTTTGGGCCAGGGGGAAACAAGGCAGGTGAAGTGTTTTTATTTATAATGTAACAGATATTGCTATTGTGACTCCATTTCTCAGGCATAGTTGGTTAACTAAATCTTTATTCCAGAAACTGTAATGTTCCTCTCTTCCTTGTTCTTGGAAAATTAAAAGCTTCTACCTTAGAGAAGTGAATGATACATTATCCACTCGCTCTAAATTGAACCCATTTGGAGCTATTTGCATCTTGTGGAACCTACAGCTGAGTGCTGTGCTCAGAGGTGTAATGAGTGGTTGTCACAACACACTGGAGGTGGCCCCATAACAAAATGATCCCCTGTCAATCCCCTCACAGGAAAGGCTTTGGCAACCTGTAATTCCGCCCCAGTATTAACATCCTGCCTGGGTTTTGTTAAATGGCACTTTCTAGGAAGTAGATCTGGGGAACTTGTGTTTAATAATGTTTTAAGAGGAATATTTGATGGAAGTTTTAGAAAGCATCACATGGGGTTAACAGTGATTTGTCATTTGTTTCTAATTAAAGGACCTAATCTCTTATCACTGAAGCAGTTGTTTTTTTATACTAAAGGCACAGATGTGAATGGAAACATATTAATGAGATGTCATACTACATAGTCATTTAGTGTTTTGTTTAACTTAAACATAGCAGAAAATGTGTGTCTAAGTAGACACATGTAATGACATCCTGATAGAATTATAATTTCCTGCATTTGCATAATCTTCAGTAAAATTCACACTAGGTTCACCTTGCATTGCTAATTTCATTTCCCAAATCTACATTTTTAGAAAATTAAAGAAGAGTCAGACTTAAAGTACTATGGGAGTAGAAAGAGCTTATTGTTAGGTTCCTTCAAATTAAAACTGGAATTGTAATTTAAATATTTGAGTGCCAGGTGTTCTAAAAAGTGACAGGAAGCATTCAAGTCGACAGGAAGTTTTGCATTTCTTCAAGCTATTTAAAATCCTCTAGGCTAAATCATCCCAGGAGTTTGGCAGGTCTTCCGTCTGAGCTAGAGCTGCAATGTAACTTCTGCGTCTGGGAAATCCTGTTTGTCTGATCAAGTGCCCTGGTGTGCCCAGTTCCAGGATTCCATGAGCTATAACCTCCAAGAGTCAGTCAGGTAATTGGGCAATGAGAGAAGCAGCAGGAGCAACTGTATTTAACTACTCCTTGATGTGTACCACATGACTCTGCATTAGCCCAGCAAGACAGCTCTGGATATGGGTTAAAATCAGGTGATCTCAAAATAGTTTGGGGTTGTGGAAAGACATTGAAATTAGACATCTCCCTCAGATTATTAGTGTGATTGCCAATAGGAAAACCTAATTATTCCAAGGCCTTGGTTCAAAGGTACTTTAGAAAATATCTTCTAAGCTCTGCCTACCTAGCATATTATGCTTCAGTGATCTCATTTATATATAAATATACATATATATATATATATATATATGTGTATATATATATATATATATTGAACTTGATCATGAGCCAGACATTGCTAGGAACAAAATGATGTATCTCATACATAACAACGATTTTTTTACATGCATGTTATTTTGTACTAATACAAATGAAACAAAAGGGTTTTTGGGTTTTTTTGTTTTGGTTTTTTGTTTGTTTGTTTTCTCCACAAGGATAAAAAGCAATCAATGAACTTTTTTTCCCCCCAAACCCTGTTGTTCCTTGAATTTTTCTCAAGTTCACCTAAGATCTGAACATCATAGTAGCTTTAATGGTCTTACATGGTCTTACATGGCCACACATATGTACTCATCTATATCCAGTTAGACACAAAATAATCTATCAGATTAAAGGGGAATGAATTTTTCAATTTTAAAATGTAAAATATATATGAAGTGCTCACTAGAGTTGAATTAATTTCTTAAATTGTCATAGCCAACAGAGATAATTCAAATATTCACATGAGTGTTTCTGAAGTTTCTGTTGTATAGCAACACTACATAGAGATTTTATATAAATGGAGATTATTCAACCCCATCCTGAGAGATTCCAATTCAGAAATTTTGAGTCTTGACTGAGATTCTGAGTTTTTCACAGGTTCCAAAGATTATTATGAGTTGGCACATGACGAGGTCTGAAATATTCTGTTTGGTTATCAACTTTTGTATTAAAATTGTTTGGTGCAGACTCAGTGTAAACTTTATTAATATTGACAATGCTCGTTTGTTTATTCACATATACAGATTGAAGGCTAGTATATATTCTTTTTTTGTTTAATGAATTATGTAAGGTTCAAGTTTACCTCTGAAGTTCTCAGAAGGCAGGTAATTTTTTTTTTGGTGACTTCCCTATGCATTTTCCCATTTTGTTTTCTGTAGGCAAGCCTCACACACATACTATCTCCATGGAACAAAAGTGCTCCTTAATATCAGAAAACATTAACTTGAAAAGCAAAAGCAACATTTTGTGGATGACAGTTGTTGCAAATCTTGATCCCTATGAATATATTTATTTATTCTTTGGATGTATAATTAAAAGTAATGATATCTTAGCTATATTTGTGGGAACATCACAAGTTTAAATTTGTTTTTACTATTTTTATTTTTTAATTGAAATTATTTATAAAATTATAAATTCACATGCATTTTTAAGAAATTACACAGCAAATCCTGAATATGCTTTATCCAGTCCCCTTAATGGTAACTTCTTACAAAATTATAGCAACATACTGCAGTCAGGAATTTGATACTGGTATAATACACTGGTGTTCAGATTTTCCTAATTTGTGTCTGTGTCATATTTTTAATGGTATCTCATTTTACATAGATAGGTAGATAGATAGATACAGTACTTTGGCACTTTGTACTACTTCTCTATCTTTTGTTAAAGATAATTTTGAAATCCATTTATATATCTCATATATTCACTCCCCTTCCTTTCCTTTCAGAGGTAAACATAATCCCATATTCAATATTTTAATATTCTACTACATATATAGTTAGGAACATTGAAAGTTTTGCAAGTGTCAAACTCTAAATAAGGTGTTATAAAAGTACCTATAGAATTCTGTATGTAAGCATACCTTATGTATGTACCTTGTTTGACATTTGAAGTTATTCCTGTTTTACTGCGATTACAGAAGAGGTTGCAGTAGACACTCCCATCCATGGTAGATGTCAGAGAGTTTCTCTGAATGTATGAATAGTAGTGGACTTGTCATATAATAAGTGTCACACATCTTTAACTTTCCTGAATATTTCTAAATATGTGCATTTATACTCAATAGGAGTATAATTGAGTTCCTGTTTGTCTACATCATTGCATTGTCTAACTTTTAAATTCTTTGCCAATCACATAGGCTCTGTACTCATGCATTAAAACCCTCAATTTCTACCTTTGTGAAATGGAAAGAATAATAGAATCTACTTCAGAAGTTGTGATTAGGTTTAAATGTGGAAATCCATGTGAAAGCACTTAGCAGTGTCTCACACTCAAAAGGAATTCCAAGTTTTATAACAAAATGTGAAAAAATGCAAAGTGTTCTGCTTTAAACTGGGGTAGATCAGAATGTCTTCTTAGGTGATGTCATTGGTGATGCGTAATTACAGCTCCTTGCACTGGGGTTGACGGTTGAACATGATATTTTAATAACAGCAAACTCCAGAAATACAGCACTGATTCTGACTGATCTGGAATCCTAACCAAACAGTACTCCTTCAACACCCTCCCCACCAAAATCTACAAAACAAAACAAATCTGTGATTTAGTTCTTACCTTAGGAGACATAAGACTATCAGGATTATAAAAATGTAAAGATCTTGTGAGCACCTAGGAAACTGCATTCAGATGGATGCAAAGACCAGAATGAATGAATGAGTTATGATGTTACCCTGATATTGTACAATCCCCCCACATCTAGAGCATTTCAAGGACTTATTTGGGGGGGGGGCAGCAAAGTAGGATTGATCTACAGCAACATTTGTGGCTATCCAGGATTGCTTTCATGTCCTTAGCAGTGTGTATGTCCATTAAAGAGAGAAATGAACTTCTAGCAGAATGAATGATGGCTTTGAACATAAGGTTGGTGACTGTTTGATTATAGCACAGACGAGTAGAATGATTAGGAATTTCATGTATTTTCAATGATGAACAATAACGTCTTTGCTCAGGAATTAGCGGACTTCATCTGAAAACATTTACCTGGAGTCAGTTAGCAGACACATGTGTAGGCTGGCAATATACAATTTACTGTTAAGAGAATGGCCTCTGAAATCAGAAAGCCTTGTTAGCTACCAACTGTGTGATCTTGGGAAAGTTATGTAACCTCCCCTCTGAGTTCTCTCATCTTTAACGATATTTACAACATGAGTTTATTATGAGAATCAAGTAAGATATTTTAAAAACAAAAACATACACATGATGAATTCTAACATATCTGCCAGAAGGTTGTCTCTTAAGGGGAATGTCTACACTGTACTACACTGTACTACAATTTCACTCTATACGACATAATTCTGTGGTGACTTGAAAGTGACAAAAACTTCAGAATAACATGACCAGTTGTGAGAGACTAAGTATGGGAGAATGGATAAAGTAGAATTTTATGAATTCAAAATGTAGAGGCCTCAGAAAGAATGTAACAAAGGGAACATTCTGCCAGCTATCCCCATCTCCAAGCCCTACTCATCATGAAGTGATCAGTCAGATTCTTGGAAGGAAATTAAAGGTATCCAGGACAGGGGTTTTAAGGAGATTATCGAAGGAGTTATATCTGGAGGTATGAGTAGGGTTAAAGGAATCCACAGAGAATGGGAGAACAGGAACCCAGGGAGTAATGAGAGTGAGAAGCTATAGCTATCACTGGGCTGGAAGTGATGTGAGGCAGGGACTGGTGTTTCCTGAGCTTGGGAAGAGCCAGAACCTTGAGACAGGAAAGTTCTGACTTCCTCAGAACTCCATGTGTATAAAAGTCACCTTGGGTTACTGTTAAAGGGCAGATCCTAATTCTGTCACTCTGCAGTGGGGCCCAGATCCTACAGCTTTAACAACACCTCAGGTGATTTTGATGCTATCCAGCACATCCTTAGGCCATGCTGTAAGAAGCAAGGGCATTGAGAAACTTAGTCACTGCCACATCTAGGGTATCCAATCAAAGAAGTATCTGAAAAAGAAGTACCCCTTAGTTTCCTTGGGTAAATTGGATTCAGAGTATTAGATTGAAAGTCCTTTTTTCTTTATATAAAGTATATTCTAAGACTCATTAAACTAAAACTAAAATAACATTTAGGAAAGCAAGCAGAACATAAAGAAAAAGATGATTTCAAATGCAGCCTTGAGCCATTAGGCTAAGCTTCCTTTCTTCAAGACTCACTACAATTAGACTTACAGAAAGAATGGGAAATACATGCACCACAATACTGTAGTGTCTATTTCTGGATAATGGAACACAAGTGATTTTTATTTTCTTCTGGTTTAGATCATTTTGCACTGTTTTTGTACTCAGCATGTATTGTAATTATTGCAGAAACAATGTAAAATACAAAAATGGACAAATACAAAGTATGTGATAATGTTTAAATTGAAAAGTAGCTTCCTATATAGTTCTGTAAGTTGACAGATACCTCTAATATTTCAAGGGAAATATATAAAACATAAACCATATGTGCAAAGCTTTCATAGCATCATAGTGAAATAAACTTTTGTATTATCAAATAAATTGTTGAAGTTGAGATCGAAAGTTTCAGTAGCACTTCTCAGAGCTGTCAATGAAGTAAGTATTTCAGAGAAAATGAGCTGCTGGCTAACCAAACACAATGTACCTCTAGTTACGGAGGATTTTTCACCTGATCATGCAGACATGGGTATTATTATATCTACAGGATAGAGGAGGAAAAGATTATCAGCTATTAATACATGTACAAAGAAAAAGCTCTTTTCTCCCCAGCTGTGGGATGTCCCAAGATTCAACATTTGGCACTCTGCTCTTCTCATCCCTTCGCTGAAGTAAGGCAGCACTTCTTACTGACTTAAGTCACTCCTGTATAGCTGACATCCAGAACTCTAACTTTTGCTTTGATGTAATTTCCAAGTGTCCTTACATTTCTGAGAAGTTTTATATAGTTCTTCTGTTAATGTCTACTGTTGAAAAAGAGAAGGGTTGGGGATGGCCAAGAAAACAGAAGTAAAAAAAAAAAATCCTCAAAGAAAGATGCAAATTTAGCTACTATTTTTCTAGATCTTGTATGGGGAAATAAGCACAAGTGAGATTAAATCTGTATAAATGCACAAGAATCAGAGAATAATTCTCAATGGCAGTGTCTTCAAAGGCTTGAGAGAAAATGATTTTAAACTTAGGATCTCGTACGTAGTCAAACTAACATTAAATGGCACAGCAAAACAGACGTTTCCAGAAATGTGAAGATTCAGATAATCTCGTTGTATGAGGTTATACCTGAAAGAAAGTCTAAAAGTGATACTTGGACAAAATAATAAAAATAGTAGTAAAAAAGTATAGAAAGCACAAGAAAGGGTCAGGAAAAAACTAGAAGTGAGTAAATAAATAACTAAAACCAATGCTTTTTTGGTGCATGATGATAAAATGATGAGTTTTCTAAAAGTAAAACCTTTGAATTAAATGTATTTATTCCTAAACATCAAGAATGTACAGATAGAAAATACTAAAGGAAAAAGTGAATTCATATACAAAGAAATAACAAAACCAAAAAAACGAAATCTATAAAAAAGCTAAATATATAAAATAAATATGAAAACAAATGTTCAAATTCTCAATTTAAAAAAATGACAAAATATCTTTAAAGTTATAAAAGAAAACCAAATAAATGGGGGAAACACACCCATGTTCCTAGGTAGGAACTTATATTAGTATGGAAAGGGCTTTTTTTGTAAAAGCGAAAATCCTCTTCAGATTTCTTTCAGTTAACAAAAACAGGCACTAATGTAGGTCTTTCATAAAAGTGAAGTAGTGTGAGGTAAGTTTTCAGAAAGTGAGGAAATACTTTCCATTTTCTGGCACTTTTGCTATGAAAGGTTTCATAGGAACTCTCTACTTTCAAATAGAGGAGGAAACCTGTAATATGAACTAACTAAGCAGCTTACTTTTCAAGATTGACAGTTTACTTATCAGTACCCAGGTCTCAGTGTCTGTGATTCAAAGCTCTCATGTCATAAACCCTGACCATCCCATTTATTCCCTGCCTTCAAGATATACCCTAGAATCATTCAAGACTATGCACGAAAACCTTATAGATACTGTCCTCCTGTGTCAAGGTAGCGTTCTTCTTCATTTGCTAATCTTCTCTTTGTTTCACCAGCAGGTGTTTCTGGTAGTCCTTTGGGGTGTTGACAGCAGACACCTGGCCTTTGCATCACTAGGAAATGTTTGATGTGAACTGATGTCTGGGGAGACTGTATTGCCTGTGGAATGGAGCTAATATGTATCATTATTATTTCAGCGACAAGTCATCTTTCCTAGCTGTAGACACCGGAAATACTTCCTTCCTTCCTTTCAAGTAGCACCCACCACTTCATAGGTCTCTACCTCATTTGCCTAATTATGTAATAATGCACTAATAAATAGCATGGGCCATTACAGTTGGTGTACCTAAAACCAAATAAATCACTTCATAGCAAATTTTGTACCTATTATATAGTTCTGTATTTTCATCTCTTATCCCCAAATCTCCAGGATCTCAGTTGTTTGATGACTGGTTTCATTTTGTGCTATTTCTAAGAATTTCTTCACAGGAAGGTGTGATTCCATGTCAGGTATTAGTTGAGAAGAAATTACAAGCTAAGACAGCATGGTGTCAGGTACCCAGGAAAATGTTTTTGTTTTTGTTTGTCCTATTCCTTTCCTGCTAAAGGGCAGCTTAGCATTTATACCTGTAGGTACCCCAACTTGAGGAAATAATAAGTTGAGAGTTGGAGTCAACCGTACTATTTTTCTGTCAGGCTGCCCCCCCACCCCTGGGCCTCTACCCAGCATATAGGAACTCTAGAATTTCTCATTGTCTCTAAATTAATTGTTGGGTTGTCCACAGGGACCTCTTATCTAGAAACTGCTCTTTCTGACAGCATATGGAATTTTTTTTCCTTTTTTCCTCTAGTGGCCCATTGTGACAATGCTTCCATTAACTGCCAGTAACTAAAGGGATCACACCAATATCTGCATGTTTCCACTGATGCTGCTTAAGCTCATAGAGGCCAAGTGAAGGCTGCTACTGCCTAAGGCCCGAATCATGGATACCTGGGCTAATAACACACATTTTTTGTCCTGAAGAGATTATCTCCAGAATAGCTGCTCCCAGGCAGGGAAATTGTTGTCATCATCTGTATCTCAGTCATTTGCCATGGTCAACTTTGCTTTAGCCATTAGCACTTCTACCAGTGCTGAGACAGCACTCTCAGTGTTCATGGGAATTGTAGAGAAAGGAGTCTTATTCATTGACTCAACCTCTCTCTCAAGAGTCAGGCCTGAGTTCCTAGGAGATGGGCCAGGGGACATAGGCGTGAGACATGTCATTTCTGAACTCAGTCACTCCTGGAGGACACAGCCTTTGTTTTTGAGCTAGCTCTATTCTCTTTTCCTTTAAGGTGTTTCCTCCTCATACCCACGATTCCAACAGTCCATCCACATAGGTCAAATGAACCCATTTGACCTGTTGTTCAGATAAATGTAGATATTCTTGAATTCTAAAATTATGTAATATTCAAACTGATTTCTCTGTTAAAAAAAAGAGGGCAAGAGTAAATTTAGAAAATGACTTGTGTTCTATCTGGTTTGTGTTTCAGAAACTGATTTCAAAATAAGTGCTAAAAGAAAAAGAAAAAAAAAGAGGAAGAAACACACATACACAAATACTAGCATCATGCTGAAATAGTAAAAAAAAATGATGATTGTACATCAGTTTTATAGTAGAATTTACAAAATGGTGAGAAGAAAGCAGCAACAAGGCATTCTGCCAGCGGGCTGCACAGCGCTGCCCTCTGCATGCCCATGGCTCTGTACAGCAAAGCCTTGGGAAAGAGAATGGTGGGGTCTAATGTTAGCAGCGGTGGAGCAGCCCCCTAGGGAAGGCCTGTATGGATAACACAATCATAACTGCAGGGTGGACACAAGAGGTTACGTGGCTGTTAGCTGCATTCGAGAAATCAATTAGGTAGGCCACAGAGAGAAGTTTAAACTGGAAAAAGAGTTGTTTGATAGTTTAGTAGATAAACTCACTAGGAAACTTGAAGTGGAGGACTGAAGGAAAAATGCTATTAAAAATTCTGGGAGGAACTGAGTCAGATGTTGAAAGACATTTATTGTTTATGTAAAAAGGGTTTGAGGATGCTGTTTTTTAAAATAGTAAAAATGATGAATTAGGAATTAAGAAAAGACAGAGATATGAAACCAAATTTTCTTTCTTTGAGGGCAGTCATTCTCTGGTTTTTTAGAAGTACAGGGTGGCACAGCGGTTAAGCGTCTGCCTTCAGCTCAGGGCGTGATCCTGGCGTTATGGGATCGAGCCCCACGTCAGGCTCCTCAGCTATGAGCCTGCTTCTTCCTCTCCCACTCCCCCTGCTTGTGTTCCCTCTCTCGCTGGCTGTCTCTATCTCTGTCTAATAAATAAATAAAAAATCTTTAAAAAAAAAAAAGAAGTGCAATTCTGGAGTAAGAATTTCTCTAAGCTGGGTCTGGGGAGGGTGGAGGAAGTGCTTGTAAGGATCATTGCCAACTTCTGAAAAGCATACAGATGGATGGCATTGGAGTCTGGAAATGTAGAACTGACTTCAGAGTTTTGGATTCCCTGGAGCTTCCATTGCTTCATCTATAAAGGAGCACCTAACTTTCAGGTTTGCTTTGAAAGTAAACAATGTTTGCAAAAGAGCATACAATCACCTGGTGCTGATTTTTATTTAAAAACAAGTATGCAACAAAAACATAATGGATTTCTAATTATTTTATTTTCCCAAGTCAGTACTCAACAAATTTCAAACCCACGGGAAAGTTGAAACAATGGTATAAGGAACACATATAAACTTTTCACCAGAATTCGTCATTTGTTAACATTTTGCCATGTGGATCTTGCTTTCACCCTATCATGTCATCCCAAAAGTACCTTAGCATGCATCTCCTCAGAACAAGAATATTCTTCTACATAACCATGTATATTAAAATTGAGATTTACCATTGATTCAGTTACATTTTCTAAGTTGCATCCCATGCTCCGTTTCCTCCTAGTATCTAATCCTGTCCTTTGTAATAGTTTTTGTTGTTTCTTTGTATTTTCAAATTTTTTGTTTTGTTTTTATTCAAAGATGCAATTGAAAATCACACATTGCATTTACTGGTTTCCAGCATTTTCTAAATTAATAGCATTGATATTTCAAGGCTCCAGATGTAATATCTCTCAATTTGGATTTAGTCTGATTGTCTATAACATTTCAGACATGGTGGATTTGTAAATATTATGAAAATATCTCTTCTGCATTTAAAACAAACAAGGTAGATACCTTATGTTCCCTTACCTCTGGTTAATATCTTGATATAACATTTCTCCTCATCTGGGATTTCTATGAGCCTGGTTATGTAGCTCCCTCCCTGTCCCTCCCAACCCAGCCCCACCTGTCCCTTACTCAGAGATTCTAGACACTGGAATGAAGATATTTCCTACCTACAGAGGATGAAATAGTTTTCAAGATTTATCTTTCTAAAATAAATGCATCTGTAAGTTCTTCAGTATTTTTAATAACGATTCAAAGTGTTGGTGGTAGAGATGAGTGAGGCTGCCAGGTGCATTCCTTTCAGCCTCCTTTGCGGTGGGTAATGCTGTGTTCGTGACTCAGAAACACAACTTCCCCAACCCCACTTTCTTCAATTACGGGAAACTGGAACCTGTTTTATATTTTCACGACTGACTGGAAGTCCCACAATGTCAACACTGTGTCCCCACTCAACTCCTCCCATCTCCCTCTCCCCCTCTCTCTCTCTTTCTGTCACACACACACACATACACACACACACACACACACACACACCTTAGAAAATAATAAGATGGGGGCACCTGGGTGGTGCAGTCAGGTAAGCATTGGACTCTTGGTTTTGGCTCAGGGTCATGAGGTGAGTCTGCTTGTGTTTCTCTCTCCCCCTCCCTCTCCCTCTGACCCTCTCCTCCCTGCATTCACTCACTCACTCTCTGTCTCTCTCTCTCTCTAAAATAAATATATCTTTTAAAAAAAGAAAATAATAAGACAGTTCACATCATTCTATGTTCTGATAAACTTGTATATTTTCTGCTGGTTGATGGAAAATCTTATAAATGCCTCAATTGTTTTTCTTAAAACCATTGTTGGGCACCTGGGTGGCTTAGTCAGTTGAGCCTCTGACCCTTGATCTCAGTTCAGGTCTCCATATCAGGGCTGTGAATTCAAGCCCTGCATTGGGCTCCAGGCTGGGCATGGAGCCTACTTAAAAAAAAAAAAAAAAAGGAGGGGCGATTGGGTGGCTCAGTTGGTTAAGCGACGGCCTCTAGCTTAGGTCGTGATTGCAGGGTCCTGGGATTAAGCCCCACATCGGGCTCCCTGCTCAGCGGGGAGCCTGCTTCTCCCTCTTCTTCTGCCACTCCCCCTGCTTGTGCTCTCCAGCTCTCTCTCTGTCAAATAAATAAATAAAAATCTTTAAAAAAATTGCCAAGAAGTGCTTCCTGTCGTTGGTAATTTGCCAGTAGTTTTTTATCTTTTTCCTGTCCCTACTCTGTCAAACAAACTAATATTAAATCAAATGCACATCCAAAAGTAAATTAAATAGTGTATATCTATATGTATTTATATATATTTGAAATTATAGAATATTCCTCATTTATTGGTGGGTTATTTTGTAAATAAAATTTGAGTATATTAATATCAAAACTAAAAAATTAATAATGAGTGGATAATTTTTAGGTTTTTTTTGTGGAGATATCATAGACATAACATATTAATTTAAGGTGTACCACATAATAATTCAATATTTGTACATTTTATGAAATGATTACCATAGTAAGACTAGTTAACATCCATCATCCTACATAGTTAACAATATTTTTTTGATGAGAACTTTTAAAATCTATTCTTTTAGCAACTTTCAAATATATAATACAGTATTATTGAATATAGTTACCATACTGTACATTACATCCACATGACTTATTTTATAACTAGAATTTTGTACCTTTTAACCACCAATTTTGCCCCCCTTCCATTATCAAAGACTAAGTAATATTCCATTGCCTATATGTACCACATTCTTTATCCATTCATCCACTGATGGATATTTAGGTTGTTTCCATGTCTTAGCGAATTGTTTTCTTTAGAAATAGCTCTCAAATTAATCCATTCCTCTCCATCTCCATCTACTTTTTTTTTTCAAGCTTCTATAATATCTCACATATTCACTAGAAGCCTGCTTCTACAGTCTCCTCTCCAGTCCATTTTCAATAGTACTGGCCATCTTTTTGAAATCAAATCTAATTATCTAAAAATCCATCTCCCCATGTCCATCTTAGAGCACTTTAATGGATTCATCTCATTTCATTTGAGATAAAAATAGAAATTCTTAAATGCGGCCTGCAGTTTTCAACATTCTAGGATCCTGCCTACCCTCTCCAGCCTGATCTCATACTGTTTGTCCCAAGTACCTGCCCTTCTTCCAGTTTCTTGAATTAGATCTTGCTCTCTCCTGCTATAGGGGTTTTATGCATATTATTTTATCTTCCGAAAATATACTCCATTCCCTCCTCCCTCCCACTGTCATTTGGATAAATGATCTCTAAAATTGTTGTTTATTTTTTAAATGGCTGCATCTTTAAGATTTAATTTAACTAATTAATTAATGAAGGAATTAGTAAGTTATAACTAGTTCAAAAGAGATTTCGAAGAACACATTATATACACACATATATGTATATATTTATGTATTGAGGAATGCTGAAATGAATTTATGAATTGATGTGAATCTGATCAGTATCTGCAGGGCAACAATTAATTGTACTCCACTGAATGAAATCTGTTTGTCTTTCTATGGATATGAATTATTTGCATTACTCTTTGTTTTCTACAATTTATCAAATTATAAAATGACTCAAACACTATGAAAAGTGGACATAATCTGGAGGTATGCTCTGAACATGATTTCTAGTGATCTTTAATGCCTCTTTCAAAGTCTCACAGTTTTCTTGACCAATTCCTCTATTCTGATCATAAACTCTCAAAGATTATTCCTTGAGGTAATAAAATTAAGATATTGAGATTACTAAAGCCATAAATTCTCTCTGGAAGTTTTTATAAGGAATCTCACGTTTTTAAAAGCCTGTATAATTTACTCTCCCAAGCCCAAGAAACTCCACTAGATTTTACCAGCTGTACTTTAAATTTTGATGGATGCCTCCCTTTGCAATGCCTCCAAATTTGCTAATATTCATGGTTTACAATGAAGTGACTTTTTTTTTTAACTCTGTAAATCTGGGTCCATTTCAGACCAGATACCAGGTCAACCAGGTACCATGTCAATTTTCCTGAAAGGACTTTGTTGGCATTGACTCCAAACATAAACTAATCTTATTTCCTGAGGTGCCTTGTCCTGGGGGCACCTGGGTCTCAGTCAGTTAAGGTTCTGACTCTTGATCTCAGCTCCAGTCTTGATCTCAGGGTCCTGAATTCAAGACCTTTGTTGGGCTCTGTGCTGGGTGTGGAGCCTACTTAAGAAAAAATTAAATGAATATAATTCTCAAATATAAAATTCCAGATAGGGTCTTGGTTGTACAATTGATTCTTTCAATTATGTCCTGGTAAATGTAGGACAGATTCTTATTGACCCTAAATTACTATATTGCCAATATAATAAAAAGAAAGAAAATTTAGTAAGAAATTCTGGAGATCCAGTGACAATCAGATATAATTTTTAAATATTTTAGTTTATAAAAGCATCAGTGTGGGTTCAAGATCATTTAAGCAGAAAGAGAAAAGGTATTCTTTTGTATCCAGAAAAAGATGCATTAAAACATCAACCATATTCCAGACAGATAATCACAATAAAATGTCCCTCATCAACTTGTTTGCTGTTAGGTACTTGAGCCTTCATCTGATGTATCTTTGGTTAGCAGTGTCTGCTTCTGTACTAAAATGGGTTCTGAAAAGTGTCAGTCCGCTGATACAGTGTAAAAGTTTTATTGCTGATGTGAACTCAGAAGCCTTTTTTGGAGAATTTATTCTTTGAAGTATTAAAAGTTTGAAGTGCCTGGTACAGTCATTTCCCCAAAGCTCTGAGACTATCTTTGTTTGAAGACACAACTCCAACCTAAAGCATCTACCAGACCCTTCATGTAAGTACTAAATTAAGATCTCATTGTAGATGACAGAGAGTTAATGGCTGTGGTTTATTACCAGAATGAAGAAGAGACCATGGTTCTCTTTCAAGGTAGAGAATATTTTAGAAGAATTTTGATTTGTCTTTCTGCAAGTAAAACATAGTATAGCCAGCAATAACACTGGCACATCTCCAGGGAATTCTTATGAATTTGTGAAATACATGCAATTTGTAAAATACATGTATTAACAACAATTATACAAAAATTTAACATAGGCAAATGGATGGTCTCTTCTGATTTGACAGATCTTCCCATATAACACTGAAAATAGTAGCACAGCAAACAAACCTAATTACTGCTAGCATTTCTCTTTTTTATAAGGTAAAAGAACAAATACTTTGCAATTTTCCAGTGGACTTTCTGGGAAATTTCAAAGAAAATTGTAGGCATTAAAGTTATGCTGAAATTTTTATTTTTAAATTTCATTGTTTGTTTATTTTTTTTTAGTGGGGGGAGGGGCAGAGGCAGATATCAATCTTAAACAGGCTCCATGCCCAGCGCAAAGCCTGACACAGGGCTTGAGTTCACAACCCTGAGGTCATGACCTGAGCTGAAATCAAGAATCGGATGCTTAACCGACTGAGCCACCCAGGCACCCCCAAAGCTATTATTTTTTTTTTCTATATCGAAGATTTGACTTGAGGAAGGCAAACTCAAAATATCTGTCAGAAGATATTTGGGCACTTGTTATGATAGTATCATTGGTGCCTGAAGAAGACAGTACCTGGCTACCTATTTAATCACATTGACAAGAAAATATTTAACAAAATAATCATGGATGGTAACGTGATTATAAAGAACCCTAAAACTTCCATAAATAGGGAAACTTTCTTTCTTTAATAGCCAAGGGCATAATTAATTCAACATAAAGCACAGAAAAGTATTCTGTTAAAAAATGGGATCTTGGGGAGCCTGGGTGGCTCAGTCGTTAAGCCTCTGCCTTCAGCTCAGGGCCTGATCCCAGGGTCCTGGGATCAAGCCCCACATCAGGCTCCTCCACTGGGAGCCTGCTTCTTCCTCTTCCACTCCCCCTGCTTGTGTTCCCTGTCTCGCTGGCTGCCTCTCTCTCTGCCAAATAAATAAATAAAAATCTTTAAAAAAAATGGGATCTTAGCTTTTGAGGCAGATTAGGTAAAGTAGGTAAAGATAATGTTTCACATAGTAGTCAAAGTCAATCAGTAAACCGAGGATGTAAACCTATAAGATTAAGTGAAACTTGACAAAATTTTAACATCTTTGTCATTTTTTTTACTTAGTAGGTATTATATACCAAAGCAAATAAAATTTGTTTTCCAAGCTTTCTTTTTCATTCGTCTCTTTCATAATCTAAAGTAAATTGGCATTTTACTTGTGAGAACAGTGGTTCCTTGCTCTGGAGTCTGAGAGGTGAAAATTATTTGCAAAACAATACCATGATGTTTTATGTTAACAGGGAGTGCGTTCATCATTGTTATTTATAATGATTCCGTAGATATAGATTTTAATGTTTTCTGTTTTAATATCTAATAAATTAAATCTTGAAAGTGATAATTCTCATAAATGGAAGCCCTTTGGGATCCTTAAAAAGTTTTAAGAATTTTGGTCCAGTTTTTGACCCAGTTTTAGGATGAAACTATTCTTTCTCTTTGTAAAACAAAAACACACACGTGCAGTTTGATTTCTTGGTCATTATTGCTGTTAGGATATCTTCAACCACTTCTATTAATTATTACTTTTAACCAATGTAAATAACTGCTATTTCAGAATCAGGGCACAGATTCTTGAGAATGTCTGGCAAGTGACAGCATTTTAGCAGACCAACAGAGATCATGAGCCCACACATCATGCCTTTCTACAGTTACACACAGTAGGTTCTCCTGCTAAAAGTGTCAAATATGAATGCTCGCATTATCCCCAACAAAAGCTACAGCCTCTCTATAGCATATAAAAGTAAAAAGCAAAATAGTATATAAACTTAAAATTTTGCTTAGTTATCAATGTTCCATTGTTCTATCTTAGAAATTATTTAGCTATTTAGGTAATTTAGTTAAAAGAATAGACTCAGGAAATCCATTTAACTGGGTGTGTATCTGCAATTCACTGAAAGTGAATCAATGAATGTACTTTCTCTGCTAACTTTATTATGTGTGCAAGTGCCATAAAACAAGAGCCAGAAAACCTGATACAAGCCTAGGGCCAATATCATTGATTAGGGCTTGCTCTCGAGTTTAGGCTTTAGAGAAAAATGACTTAGGATCATATCCTTGCTCTACCACTTAGTAGCATAGAGGATATGATGCCAGGTTTTCCAATCTATAAAATAGTTGTTGTGCTTATTAAATGAGTTAATTTTGTAAAATTGCTTAGAACAGTATTTGACCCATAGTAAATGCTCAATAAAGGTTAGTTTTCATCATCGTCATCATCTTTAACAGCATCAGCAGCAATATCCAAATTATCAATAGCAATAATAGATACTTTCGAAAAAACTTTTAAAAAGCAAGTCCATACTCTGTTAGAAATGAATTATCACTTAATCAAACCATTTTAAGGATGAAAACATGGAAATCAGAAGATTAAAAAGATTTACCATAATTATAGAACTTGTTAGAGAGGGCACTACCTGCAGCATATCAGTGTGGGATCATATATGCCAAAGGCCAAGATTTCCAATAAAATACTTAACTTTGGGATTAGAACATTGGATATTCTAGCTCTGTAAATTATCCAGTGCACGGCCAACTGGGCTGGGTGACGCAAGTTTAGAAAGGGGATTTTTCAAGGTAGTTTCTCTTTCCTTCCTTCCTTCCTTCTTTCTCATTCTTTCCTTCTTTCTTTCTTTTTTCTTTCTTTCTTTCTTTCTTTCTTTCTTTCTTTCTTTCTTTCTTTCTTTCTTTCTTCTTTCTAAAAAAGAAAACATAGTCAATGGAAAACATTTGTAAAATGCAAGAAAACATGTAAAGAACAACATAAAAATAACTCAATTTACAATCTTCCAACCTTGAGATAACCACTCCAAACATGCCAATGTTTATTTTATTTAAGTCTATCCCTTGATTATTATCTTTTTTCCACAAAACTATTGTTAAATTCAAAGTCCATTTATTTAATAAAAGGAAGAGTTGGGAGGAGAATACCCAGCTATTTTGTTTAATACTAAATTCTTGGCATTTTCATTGGAGTTTCTCATATTTCAAATGTGATTAAGCTGACTTTGCTTCTTTAGCATTCGTTAGGGCATAATGGCCCACAGTTTTGTCTTTTTCTTGATTTATTACTTCACTGTTGCAATTACCTTAGTTTTATAGCTGTATACCTCTTTTCATTGAAACACATCACACCATACACATACACAAATACATTTTATTTTTCTTTTATGTAAATTGTAGGTTTAGCTTGTCAAGATCCACAAAATAGGCCATTAAGATTATAGTTTCTATCACATTGAACCTATAAATCTTGAGAAGAATTATTATTTTTACATATTTATTTGTTCTAAGATTTAGGAAAATCTGGATTCTATTTCTATTAAAATATACTTGTTGGTATCTTTACAAAAGGTTGTTTGTTATAAAAACATATTGGTCCTATGCAAACATTATTAAAATAATTCTGGGAATAGTTTTATTTATTAAATTTCGCTACTTTAGCTTCATTTTTTCCCAGCTATTACCACCTAACCAGTTACTTTTGATATGAGAAAAGTCACTGAAAAAAAAAACACAGTTTTCATCATTCTTTCCAATATTTCTACTTCTTATTTATATTTCATGATTTGTTCCTATGATCAGAATTTCCAAATCATAAATCTGTTTGTTTTTGGTTTTAGAGTTTCACCAATCAGTAGAGTATAGGCTATGGATTTCAGATAAAACTTATGCCCAGTATTTCATAGTGTTTTGTTGTTGTTAAGATTTTATTTTTGATTTCTATTTATTTATTTTTTTTTAGAAAGAGAAAGAGAGGTAGGGAGAGAGCATGTGCACAAACTGGGGGGAAGAGCAGAAGGAGGAGAAGAGAGAGAATCTTAAGCACGCTCCACACCCAGCACAGAGCCCTACAACCCGATTCCACAACCCCAAGATCAACCTGAGCAGAAATCAAGATTCAGAAGCCCAACTGAATGAGCCACCTAGGCACCCTATCATAGTGTTTCTTTTTTCGAGCATTGGTTTTAAATTTTATTATATTTTAAACATATATTAATATGTGCTTTCCTTTGTGTCTATTGTTGTAGTGTATAATTAGTGATCAATTTCTTCTTAAAATTCTGTTCTTGGAATACATTCACTTTGATTGTTATGGATGATGAGAAATAACTGATAGAAAGGAGGAATCTTTGAGAGCCACGTGAGTTAACACAATTTTTTTTTTAAAGGGAAGCGTGTCTTTCCAACCCATTTGCACAGAGGAAAGATTTTAAGCTAGGAGTCTTGTTTTCTAACCAGATTCTCTGACTCTTGGGACATAGCCAGATGTGGAAGCCTAATTGCTGTAACCACAAAACCCACAAAAACAGATTTTAGGCAGATAGCGCAGACTTTGGTGTATGAAGTCAATGCTGAGCGTTTGTCACTGAATTTTTCAAAGTGCTTCGAAAGCCAAAAATATTAGTAGTTGTGACTCAAGAATAATAAATACGTATTGGTTACATGAAGAAGAAATAGACTATAAAACAACTTTTAAACTCTTGCTTTTTCCCTGGCTGTTCATCTATACATAATTTTGCAGAAGGTAGGTTATCAAAATGAAACATTTAAAAATAAATGAACATAATTTATATCAATCTTTCATTTGCCTTTTAAGCCATACCTACATTTATCTATTTGATCTAACGTACTTTAATTCATATTATTTCTCAATCACTGCCAGCAGTAGAAACAGATTATATAGTAGCTCAGGCAGAAATACAATGAGGGCATTTTAATTAGATTTGGTGGTTGTGGTGGCATGGTTGGGCCAGAGTAGAGCTGCGGGGGGGGGTGGGGAGGAATGGTATTCTAATCTTAATAGAAAGTGTTTTGGACATGATAGCCCTTTTACTTTTCTCCTTTGTTCCCCTACTTTATTCTCTCCAAGGCAAGAAAATCTCTATTATATGCCTTCAAATATTTTTAAAACATACTTTTATAATAGCCCACTTCTGAGTTTTAGTTAAGATTAATACTTTAATTTTTATAGCAGGAGTTGTTTATACAGCTTAAAGCATACACTATTCTTGTTTCTTACATCTACAGGTAGCTTTTAAAAAAATATGCATGCTTACATTTAAGCAGTGTTTTGTAATTTATGAAATATCTTCATTGGATTTAGCGCTAAAAAGTATCAAGTATTTAGATACCTAAAAAGTATTTAGAGATCATCTAGCCCAACTTTACCTATGTTCCCATAGCAGAAAGAACCAGAATTAAGGTACCCTGCTCTGTGTGCGGGCCTTTTAACCATCTCATTCATATGTACTTGGTCTTCTGCCATGGGATGATGCAATTTCACCACAAACAAATAAGGTGGTATGTGTACTTACATTGATAGAGTCTGATGCACTGAGCAAAGGTTAGTAATTGCAAATGTTGACTTCCATCACCTAAAATGCTACATGCCTGTCTCTTAGGTATTTGAGAAAGCTCTCTGCTACTTCATCAGTACTAAGTGGTACCAGTTGCTTTTAGGAAATGATACAGGCATTTAGGAGCAGTAGATACACTGCCCTATTAAGGATAGACATGAATTTGATGATGTATTTTAATTTCTTAAAACCTTAAATGTGGAAAAAAACACGTTGTACATTTTTCATGTTTTAAGGATCCCTCAAACTCAATCAGATTGTGACATATAATAGTTGTAATCTTCTTATTTAGATGTATATTGTTGTATTAAGTCCATTAAAAAAGAAGTTAAGAGTATAATATGACCTAATGTATATAAAATATTAGCTCAAATAAGGCATTCAAAAAGTAGGTTTTCCATCCTAGTTTTCCTAGTTTAATTACTATTATTATTATTAATTTACACACTAAGTGTTAAACTTTTAAAAACATTTTCTCCTTTTTTACCTGGAATGAGGAACTAGAAAAGATTGTGGGTTTTCCTTTCATTGAAAATTTAAGGTCGATTCTGCAATTTTCTGTGAAATACCCAAGGGCTTAAAATCTCTAAGTGCTCAAAGGATGCTCAGAGGGTTTGGACACTCAAAGGATACTCAAAGAATTTGGAATCTTTTGCTCTTTTACAGACAGAAGGTGGGGGTGGGGGAGGATGAGTTTACTATCAGAGCTCCACTGTCTTTATAGAGAGATATGTTTCCATTATTTGGTAAACATAATAAAATATGCCACTGGGGAAAAAACAGCTTCTTTGGTTAAGTTTAACGGGCTAGTTCTTCAATTCAGAATACGTTATGTCTCTCACCAGCTATAGCACCTTAAGGAAGGAATATCCATCCCTTTTCCTTCAGCTGTGCTTTACAACATCCGGGTAAAGGTGAGAATGGATATCCCTGTCTTGTTCTTGACCATAAAGTAAAATCTCTGTTTTTTTTTCCCATTGAGGATGATATTAGCTGTGGGAGTTTCATATATGGCCTTTATGATGTTGAGGTATATTCCCAATCCCTACATTGTTGAGGGTTTTTATCAAGAAAGAATGCTATATTTTGTAAAATCCTTTTTCAGTGTCTATCAAGAGGATCATATGATTCTTACCCTTTCTTTTATTAATGTGGTGCATCACATTGATCTGTGAATATGGAGCCACTCTTGCAGCACAAGAATAAATCCCACTTAATCTTGGTGAATAATTATTTTAATGTACCGTTGGATTTGATTTGCTAGTATTTTGTTGAAAATTTTTGCATCCATGTTCATCAGAGATATTGGCCTGTAATTCTCCTTTTTACTGTGTCTCTGTCTGGTTTTAGGAATCAAGGTAACGCTGGCCTCATAGAAGTTGTTTGGAGGTTTTTTTTCCATTTCTATTTTTTGGGACACTTTGAGAAGAATAGGTATTAACTCTTCTTTAAATGTTTGGTAGAATTCCCCTGGGAAGCCATCTGGCCCTAGACTTTTGTTTGTTGGGAGATTTTTTATTACCAATTCAGTTTCTTTGCTGGATATCAGTCTGTTCAAATTTTCTTTTCTTTTTTTTTATTTCAGTTTTGGTAGTTTATCTGCTTCTAAGAATCTATCTATTTTTTCCAGATTGCCCAATTTTTTGCATATAATTTTTCATAATATTCTCTTACAATTTTTTGTAGTTCTGTGGTGTTGGTTGTGATCTCTCTCATTCATGGTTTTATTTATTTGGGTCCTTTCTCTTTTTGGTAAATCTGGCTATGGGTGTATCAATTTTATTAATCCTTTCAAAGAATGAACTCCTAATTTCATTTATCTGTTCTACTGGGGTTTTTTGTTTTTATATGATTTATTTCTGCACTAATATTTATTATTTCCCTTCTTCTGCTGGCTTTAGGGTTCATTTGCTATTCTTTTTCTACCTCCTTTAAGTGTAAGGTTTGGATATGTATTTGAGGTTTTTGTTGCTCCTTGAGGTAGGCCTGTACTGCTATATACTTCCCTCTTATGACTGCCTTTGTGCATCTGAAAGTTTGGGACCATTGTGTTTTCATTTTCATTTGTTTCCACATATTTAAATTTTTTTTCTTTAATTTCCTGTTTAACCCATTCATTTTTGTAGGATGTTCTATAACCTCCATGTGTTTGTGGTCTTTCCAAGATTTTCTTGTGGTTGACTGCAAGTTTCGTAACATTGTATTTGGAAAATATGCATGGTATGATCTCAGTCTTTTTGTATTTATTGAGGCCTAGTTTGTGACCCAGTATGTAATCTATTCTGGAGAATGTCCCACGTGCACTCAAAAAGAACGTGTATTCTGCTGCTTTAGGATGAAATGTTCTGAATATATCTGTTAAGTTCATCTGGTCCAGTGTGTTGTTCACAGCCATTGTTTCCTTGTTGATTTTCTGCTTAGATGATCTGCCCATTGCTGTAAGTGGGGTGTTAAAGTCCCCTACTATTATATATTATTATCACTGAGTTTCTTTATGTTCGTTATTAACCGTTTTATATATTTGGGGGCTAGATGGAGCTAGAGTGTATTATACTAAGTAAAATAAGTCAGTCAGAGAAAGACAAATACCATATGATTTCACTCATATGTGGAATTTAAGAAACAAAACAGATGAATATAGGGGCAGGGGAAAAAAAAAGAGAGAGGGAGTCAAGCCATAAGAGACTCGTAACTATAGAGAACAAACTGAGGATTGCTGGAGGGAAGGTAGGTGTGGGATGGGCTAATGGGTGATGGGTATTAAGGATGAGTACTGAGTGTGTGTGTGTGTGTGTGTGTGTGTGTGTATCTATATATCTATAATGGAATATTACTCAGCCATCAAAAAGAACTAAATCTTGCCATTTGCAATGACATGGATGGAACTAGAGTGTATTATGCTAAGTGAAATAAGTCAATCAGAGAAAAATAAATATCATATGATTTCACTTATGTGGAATTTAAGAAACAAATTTAAGAAACAGAACAGATGAACATAGGGGAAGGGAAGGAAAAATAACATAAGATAAAAACAGAGAGGGAGGCAAACCATAAGAGACTCTTAACAACAGAGAACAAAGTGAGGGTTGATGGAGGGGCAGTGGGGGGGATGAGCTAAATGGGTGATGGGTATTAAGGAGGGCAGCTGTTGGGATGAGCACTGGGTGTTCTGTGTAAGTGATGAATCACTGAATTCTACTCCTGAAACTAATATTACACTATCTGTTAACTAGCTATAATTTAAATAAAAACAGTGAAAATGCTTAGCAATGTATTGATTCTGCTTCCTCTTAATTTTTAACCTGTTAATTAATCTTTGTGTCTGTTTTTACCATAGAACCTGCAATATTATGATTATTTGAAAAGATTAAATTGCAGAGAGACAATATCGATGTGTGGTCAGAGTATCTAAATGGACTTTCCTTTTATTTTTTTAATTTTTTTTAAAGATTTTATTTAATTATGTGACAGAGAGACAACCAGCGAGAGACGGAGCACAGCAGGGGAGTGGGAGAGGAAGAAGCAGGCTCCCAGCGGAGGAGCCAGATGTGGGACTCGATCCCGGAACACCAGGATCACGCCCTGAGCCGAAGGCAGGCGCTTTAACGACTGAGCTACCCAGGCACCCCTGGACTTTCTTTTTAATAAAAAGCCAATATTTATGTTTAAAAGAAATGAACACAAAGTGAAAGTGAACATGTTTGTATCTGAATTGCTACAGAGGTAGAACAATTCTGATTGTACTATAAACTGCCAATATTTCATAAAAGTTTTCAAGCTCTTTCTCAAATTACATATTTGCATCTTTAAGACAGATGCCATCTATATTAATTTTCCTCCTATTATCTTGTGTGAAATCATGTTTTTTCTTAAAATGTGTTTTGTTTTTATTACTAAAGATAGGCAAGGAAAAAAGAAGGAACTTGAAATATTATGATTGTTGTTATCCTCCTTCTATCTGAAACACATGAATTAAGGTGTCTCACAATTATTTTTCTGAGGTCTATGATTAAAAAGATCTACATTTTAATCTTTTCACATCAGTGAGCATTTATTTATACAGTATTTTTCAAATTTCTCATCACTTCTCTCTTCCTCTTAAAATTAAAAAAATTGCTAGTAACTGGAAATAGGGCACAGATATCCAGGAAATGTAATTTGGCAATAAATGCTGTTTTGAAGTACACTGCATGGTTTGTGGATAAATATTTCTTTAATGCGTGTAATTACTGGATCAGCAGAATAAATGTGGTCATGTCCTTGTAATTAATACATTGTCAAAAGTTCATTTAAGTATAATAATTTTAGTGGGAAAATGCTGTCTATGTGTTTCCTGCAATAATTTGTTAAATTAAGTGCAATAAATACAAAATTACTCTTAGAAATATATTTATTCTTTTCAAGTTCTTTTTCACTAGGTGTCACATAATGCTTTAAGAAATGCCTCCACACATCCCCTTTATCCTAGCTCTTACCTCATCAATTAAAAATTCTCAAGAAAGAGTATAGACACTAAATATCACAACTCACTTTTTAAAAAAAATTTTTATTTCAGTTTTGGAATATTGTAGCATACCATATATTAGAGCTTAGGTTGAAAATATTCCGTCACTAATTATGCAAACTGCCAAATGGTCTTGCCCTTATTAGAGAATACTAGTAAAGCATGGCCATTTCCTTCTGCACTCAGTGAACATTTATCTGTGGAGGATGGAGTCACAGCAACACAGAATTCTAGCACTGGAATGATTCTTAGCAATCGCCCCATGCAACCCTTTCATTTTATAGTCTTGTCACATTTTCCAAGCCCTCCACAGAAGGATCCTGGGCTCTGCTAAGTGAGACAGCTGTGGGCACTCAAGGAGGACATGATAAATTAAAGGTGCTTTCTTTATAATGTTATGGCCAAAGGGCTGCAGGGAAATATGGTTTATATCGCCTGACATTTTACCTGTGTTGGGAATGTAGCTGAAAGTTCTATAAATAAAGGGTAGTGAGGAAACAAGAGATACTCAACAGGGTTGGGAATAGAATGCACTGTGAAGTAGACATTGCTTAAAGTGGTATAAAGCTAGCAAAGACCTTCTTCTTCCTGCTTTACCAAACTAATTGATGTAAGAGAGACAAAAGATACACAATTTTAAATGTGTGGTAGAGGGTAGAACAGGTAGAAGAGAGAATGGACATTTGCTATGTCAATGACCATGTGTTGGTAAATTTTGTCCATTTGAAAAATATGCAGAAACTATGGCTCTAGATTAGAATTTCAAATACTATATAGTTTCAGTCAGTTTTTCTATGGATTTCTATGGGCCTTCTAATCACCTTGCTAGTCCAAAATCTAGTCTACTTCAGAGAACAGAGCACCTTTGCGATTAAACCCAGTTCTTCCTATTTAAATGATCTCCCTTTCCATATAATAGACTACCTGTGCTCAATAATTCTTCCAAAGTACCACCAACTCAAATTTACCGTGTGTACTTGATGTTAACTAAAGAGTGTTTAGTAGGAAAGAGTTATAAGAACTTAGTGAAGTGAAAAAAATATCCTTAAAATCCAATATTAGGCATTGTGACACCTGGAAATATAGTACAGTTTCCTACCTAGGAAGACATCTCACTGATTATATCTTTTTATAACTCTGGCCTCTTCACATAAAACTTGGGCTCTTCATTCTCACTCAGTTTCTCTCAACATCTTCCTTCACCCTTACTCCCTTTCTGTCCTGAGCTGCTTGTAAGGATATTCTTCTCCTATGATGCTCTAGAGTTAGTCAATTCTCTGTATTTCCCTCTTCTCCAAGATCACAAGCCAGTGGGCCCATCTCACACATTGAAGAGACATCCAGCAAGTTAGCTAAACAGGAAGCCATATCTTTTATGTAAATTATGCTACTTTCTAATTATACAAAACAGCACAATATATTCTTGTACTTTTTTTTTTTCCATCTTCCCACTGAAGTTTTTTATTCAAGTAACCATAGGAAACATATAAAATGAGGGCAGGAGGGAAATCTTCACAGTACTTTGGAATTAAATACTTCACAATACTAGGAATCTAAAATCTAGTTGTGAAAAAACATGATGAATATATGATAGATAGATGATAGATAGATAGATAGATGGATGATAGATATAGATACCTAGCTGACAAAGAGAAAATAACCAGGCTTTTAGAAACAAATAACTATGAAGTAATGCATTATAATATGAATATATGAATGTTCAGAGAGTAAGGAATTCAGAATTCACAGGCTGAGTTGGTAGAACTTTTTGGAAGTTTTGGTGGATAGTCACAGCCTCTGGCCTTGGGCCAGTAGTGTTGTTTTTAAATAGATCCAGTGAACTGAGGCAGTTTAACCTCAAATCCTATTAAAGCAGTGTTTAGGGCTCCTCACTTGCATGGATCCCTGGTATTGATAGTGGTGTGGGCAATGTGCTGTGTGGTCGTTTATTTGCATAAATGGTCAAAGTAGAGTATTTTAACTTTTATTTGTTAAAACCGCTGTCTATCCCTTCTCCAATTTCCTCTCTGTTGCACTTCCCATTCATCCAATGATGGTGAAGTAGCCATAGGCCATTTGGGGATCTTGTTCTGGGGAAGTTTTGGTTGAAGATAATTAATTTGGGTTTAGTGGGTTATGTTTGTGTTTCAAAGATGTGTTTCTGTAAGGTTGCCAGATAAAATTCAGGACGCTAGTTAAATTTGAATTTTAGAATAACAACAGATTAGGTTTTTAGTATATGTCCAAAAAACGTGATCGGTTGTTCACATGAAATTTAAGTTATCTTGTCATTCTGTATTTTGGTTTGCTAACCCTTGCTGTCATACACTTCTGTGTTTGGTTTCTGCTAGTCATCCTGGTTCAGAAATGCCACCAGATATGCTCTTCATCCACTGTGCCTACTCTGCATGCCTCAGGACCCAAAGGGTGTACACTCAGAGGTGACATTGCAAAATGATCAAGGCTTGTGCTTACCTGACTCTGAAAGAATATAGGTAGTGGAAGAGAAACAAGGTTCAGAATTTCCAAAATCAGAAGCTATTCCATTGACATTTTCCCCCCAAATCTATAGCTCATATTAAAAAAAAAAAAGACAGAAATTTCCCCAAATTTGACAACAGCCCTAGAAGTTCACATGCTCTTACCAATAATGCGTTGTGATTCTGAAAGTAACTTTTCTAAACTGTTAATTAAAAAAAAAGTCAAATATAATAGAGGAAAAATTTAATTATCTCTTCATTGTATAAAAATATTAGAATACTTAAGAAATTATAGTTATGTAAAGAGATGATTAAAGAAAGTACCAACCAAAAATATAGGGGAAAAACATTACAGAGATGCGCCAGAAGTCAATTGGTAAAAGTATTATTTTTCAAAATGTTGTGTTATTTACCATATTCAATATCTTTTTAAAAATGGCATTTTGGTGTGCTTTGTCATTCTAAATAAATATTTAGGTATTCATAATTTTGTGCCTTTTTTCTTAAAGAGGGTTCCCAAAGCTCTAAAGGCTTTAGACTTGGTGTGATGTCTTGAGAAGCATCCAGAGAGTCATAGAGTTGCTTTCATACTGTATTTATTTGGTCTGTTTCTTGGACTTGATTCTTTTCAGTTTTAAGAAAACGCGTAGCTATAGTTTTTAGTCCGTTATCAGCTACTGTGGGAATGATGATTGGGAATTATCTATGGTGTCAGATTACCTGTGTTAAACCCATGTCCTTTCCTCTTTTTACTTGTATGACCTCAGCTAAATTGCTTGACTCTTTCTGGCTCAGTGGAATAAATAAGATTACTGCTCAGACTAAGTGAAAGGAGACATATGATACACTTAGAAGAACAGTTGACACATAGTTTAAAGTTTCAATAAATCTTGAACGATGCTATTACTGTTATTATCAGTGTTAACACTAGGCCAAAAATTCACCTAATTTAATTCATTAAAAAGCAATAGGTATAGGGGCGCCTGGGTGGCACAGAGGTTAAAGCGTCTGCCTTCGGCTCAGGGCATGATCCCGGCGTTAAGGGATCGAGCCCCACATCAGGCTCTTCCGCTATGAGCCTGCTTCTTCCTCTCCCATTCCCCCTGCTTGTGTTCCCTCTCTCGCTGGCTGTCTCTATCTCTGTCAATAAATAAATAAAATCTTCAAAAAAAAAAAAAGCAATAGGTATAAATCGGAGAATGTTAGGTCACAGTCTCACTGATCATTTAAAAGTTATTTCATGATGGGGTGCCTGGGTGGCCCAGTAAGCTTCTGACCCTTAGTTTGGGCTCAGGTCATGATCTTAGGGTTGTGGGATCCATCCCCGAGTCCTTGGCTCCACACTCAGCACAGAGTCTGCTTGTACCCCTGCCTCCCCCTGCACATGCTTTCTCTCTCTCTCTTTCAAATAAATAAATTAAAAAATAGGGGCTCCTGGATGGCTCAGTCAGTATAAGTGTCCAACTCTTGATTTCGGCTCAGGTCACGATCTTAGGGGCCTAGGATCGAGCCTCATGTTGGCCTCTGTGCTCAGCGCAGTCTGCTTGTCCCTCTCCCTCTGCTCCTCCCCCAGCTCATGCTCGCTCTCTCTCTCTCTCTCTAAAATAAATAAGTAAAATCTTTAAAAACAAATAGATTAATGAATACATTGATTAATTTAAAAAAGTATTTCATGAGAGCATTTACATAAATATAGACAGGCTTTAATAATGTAACAAATAGGAAAATGTGTGATCTCAAGTATCCCTGCCATGCAGCACCAAATAAGAAGCACCATCCTGAAATTTATAGGGTTACATTCATATGTATTTGCTCTGTCATCTGGATTTGGGGTTCTTCGAGTTTTAGAAAAAAGTGCAGTCATGATTTTGAAGTAGTTACCAACTACTTATGCTCGAAATGTAGAAGTTCTGTAAAAGAAGATTTTCTTCTCAATATAAAGGAGAAAAAAAAATCAGCTTATGATTCCTTCACAGTGTCAAAGTGATTCAAAATAACACTGAAAGTCACGTTTGCTCAGGTCCTAATAACACTGCATCCACAATTGGGCCATATAATCAACTTGATTTTCACAAGGAAAGGCAGAAATTGTCCATCAATCCTTATGATCTTGGGTATGTTGTGCAGTTATGGGAAATGAAATACTTGCTAACCCTGAACAATGATCATAAACTTCTCTGACATCCATTAATTCAGTGTCATGATTTGATGATAAGCATTCAACATAGAATCAAGTGTATATTTGAAGCAAAGGAAAAGTAGTCACTTTACATATAAGGAAATTATCATAGATATTGAATAAAAACACAATAAGTTTTTATGAGATTGAGTATGTGTTATGGACTGAATGTGTCTACCTGAAATTCCTGTGTCGAAGCCCTAACTACCAGTATGACGGAGATGGGGTCTTTTGGAGAGGTCATGAGGGTGGGGGCCCCTCATAAGAAGATGTATATGAGGACACAGTGAGAAGCTGGCCATCTGCAAGCCAGAAAGAGAGCCCTCACCAGGGAACTGAATGAGCCAGCACCTTGATCCTGGACTTCCCAGCCTCTAGAACTATCAAAGATAAATTCTTTTCTTTCTTTCTTTCTTTCTTTCTTTCTTTCTTTCTTTCTTTCTTTCTTTCTTTCTTTCTTTCTTTTTTCGCTTCCAACTTTTCTTTCTTTCTTTTTTTTTTTTTTTTACTGATTTTTTATTATATTATGTTAGTCACCATACAGTACATCCCCGGTTTCCAATGTAAAGTTCGATGGTTCATTAGTTGCATATAACACCCAGTGCACCATGCAATATGTGCCCTTCTTACTACCCATCACCGGTCTATCCCATTCCCCCACACCCCTCCCCTCTGAGGCCCTCAGTGTGTTTCTCATAGTCCATAGTCTCTCATGTTTCATTCCCCCTTCTGATTACTCCCCCTTTCTTTATCCCTTTATCCCTTTCTTCCCCTACAATCATCCTAGTTCTTATGTTCCATAGATGAGAGAAATCATATGATAATTGTCTTTCTCTTCTTGACTTATTTCACTTAGCATTATCTCCTCCAGTGCCGTCCATGTTGCAGCAAATGTTGAGAATTTGTTCTTTCTGATAGCTGAGTAAAATTCCATTGTATATATGGACCACAGCTTCTTAATCCAGTCATCTGTTGAAGGGCATCTCAGCTCCTTCCACGATTTAGCTATTGTGGACAATGCCGCTATGAACATTGGGGTGCATATGGCCGTTCTCTTCACTACTTCTGTATATTTGGGGTAAACACCCAGTAGTGCAATGGCTGGGTCATAGGGTAGCTCAATTTTTAACTTTTGTTCTTTAAACCACCCAGTGTTGTTATGGCAGTCAGAGCTGAATAGGACAGTATGCATTGAAAATTATCCTCTATTAATTTAGGAGAACTCCTCATTGGCTTCATTAAAATCTGAGATGATGTCATTCTTTGTGATGATAACCTGTGCTAGATTTCTCTCATCACCTTGATCCTGGGATGCTCTTCCCCTTAGCATAGCATTTGTCCAAGTCAAATGTAATTACATACTCTGTTGCCCCACTGGATTCTGAGATCTTTTAGGTCCCAATTTCCCTAAGTTCCTTCTGCCTACTACCATGTTTTGCACAAATTATGCTTTCAGCAATGTTTAACTAAAAGCATGAGATGTGGATACATATGTTTTACTTTCCTAACATTTCACTTGGCTACTTTCGTATCTTCTGACTGCCAATAATAGTTACATTATAATTATAGGAAATTCACATTGGACCTTTCCACTGTTATTTAAAGTCCTCAATCCCATTTTGAATGAGAACCTCATGCCTCGGGTTTTATAGAATGCATATCTAATACATAAGTATATCAAATAAAGATGCAATGTATGTGAGGCACAACTAAGTATTAAACGTGGAAGAACACAGTAGAACCTTGATCTTCACGTCTCAGAATATGGTCCCAAATTTCCAGTAAAGTTATGGAGAGTGGAATGTTACCAGGAAAATGTATTTCCTCCTAAAGTCTATATTTCACTTTTCTAAGTGTTTACTTCCCTGGATCACCACCCTTCTTAAACACATATTGAAGGAGCACAGAGTTCTTTACTGAATTCCAAACATCATCAGCACAGGGACAAATGCTTAACTAAGGCTCACATCTATCATTCTGGTTGGTACATATGGTAATTTTCTCTAAATTGGCTGGTTTTCTCAGGCTACTGTATCATCCTGAGATATTAAGTTTTTAAATTGGCTCTTCCCACCTCTTTTAAAGTTAGATGGCTGATTGCTGTCACATAATTTAATGATCTAGTCCAATCTATACAATGACTGTGTAACATGGGCAAGATAATTGTAGATGAATTGCATGCCATTAATCAGTTGGCTTTTTGTTCTTACATGTTCCATTGCTTATCATTCAAGGAAGAAAATTGTCCTTTGACAGGGGTCCCATTGCAGCCTTTTTACTGTCCAATAACATCAAGGCTGAGATTTCAAAAGATAAATGAGAATGATATAAATGGGGAGGGAGAGGACTTAGTTAAAAGGCCTGTTTATCTAGGAATTATTTCTGGAGAAATTAAAAATTTGCCTGTATTGTTTGGGGGATAGGTCGTATAAGGGTTATATATTTTGAAACATAGAAATAATTTAAGTAAAATAGATTTTCTCATTTGAGATTCATCAATTTATGCAAGAGACTACCCTTCATTGAGAAAAGGATAACATCAAAATTCCAACTCTTGGTAAGCATCCCCATTCCTCCCACCCCCAATCAACAATGACTGTGTTGGCAGTGGGACTCTATCCTAAGTGATAGCCTAGTCCCTCTATCCATTGTCATTATCCTTTACCCCCTCACAGTTGGGAAACATGCCTTTTCAATCATTGTACTCCCACAATTACCTAGAAGTTATTAGATGCTCAATTAATGTTTCTTTAACTAACCCAATCTATTTTTGATCTGCTACTAAGGAGTTATTGCTAGGGAAATAAATCAACATGAACCGTCTGGTGGGGAGAGTCAACACAGTGAAGAAAATAGTGACATTTCCAATTGTGTAGAAGATGTATTTAGCCATTTAAATGCAAGGTAAAGTTCCATCATGTAATGGTTAGCACTCTGGACTATGAATGCAAAGTAAAGGCCCCACTTATACTCAACATGCGTTATGGAGTTTTAATTTAATTTTATTTAATCTTTAAAGATGATGACAAAATCAAATAAGATTTCAAAGTAATCTTTTATTAAGCATTATATCTATGTCATTCTATTTACATACATGTGTATATTACCTATATAAGCAAGTATTAACCCTAGACTTTATGAGTTAAATATCTGATTAAACCACTTGTAGCAAATTGCTCCTCTGATGCATCTCAATGAAGGGGCCAGGAAAGGAGATGGACTTTACTTGTCTCATAGACAGATTTTCTTGATGTTGCACCAGATGTTCTTAAATGTACTTTCTGTTCTTCTTTGAATGTTTCCACTTGTATCCTCTGGGGTAAAGATGTTTCTATGGGAATGACTGTCAGTCAGGAAAGCGTGCTTCTTGTTGATAACTTGAAGGCAAACTCTTACTGTTGTGAGGAGACTGATGGCCCCAACAGTTATGGAAGCAAAGTTAAAAATCTAGAGGAAAACATTTTTATGAGGTTATTTCAGTGTCAACGTAAAATATTTATTTCTTTTAAACAGAAAATATGTGAATAAAGAAGATCTTACACATGGTATTTATTTTATTAAAGTGATTAATTAAAATTTTTAGGTAGAAAGAACAGCAAAAATATAAATAAAACAATTTCTCCAGTCTTTTCTAGCTGCATCTTCAGCTATACAAATCTTTGCTTATTCATAACTCCTATTGCTTTCTCTTCAAACTTTCATTTTCGTATAAGCTATAAGATGGCACCCCTTGATGAAAAGCAGATGTTTTTTTGTTGCTTCTTTTTCTTTTTAAAAGTGTTTGGATTTTTTTCAATACAATGCATAACGCTAACTCTTTAATAAGCAAGAACATAGCCATGACACTTAAGCGAAAACAGGGCAGAGAGGCTGGCAGTCATATAAGGAGAGCGTCATCAAACACCAGGACATACGAATGTGTAAGAATGAATGATCAGAAGTGGGCTTTAAATCAATTTTATCTTCACCATTTTAACATCAAGAAGAGTTGTTAGTTGTAAACCAATTGTTATGCAACTTAATGAACTAATTAGGAAAATCAGTTGCAATAATAGTATTGGTGCAAACTGATCTGAATATAAAAAGTAGAATTAGAATTCTAACACAAAACTTTTCCAACTAGAGAGACCGCATAATACTGCTGATAAGATTTGTTCTTTGTAAAATTAATCATAGGCAGTTCTTCATTTACTGTATTTGATTTCTATAATCCATTCTTCTCTAACTGTCATACACCACATTTTATACTTGTGTTACTTCTGCTGTGTGTATATGTCTTGTGGTCTGCCAGGATGGTCTAGTTAATTTCTTAAATGGCGTTGCGTAAACTGGCTCCAGTACTATTTTTCCGATTTCTTTGCTTCCTTTAGTGAATGAATGGCTGTCATCCAGAGATATAAAATATCAAGAGCTCTGCTCAAAGACCACACTTGCACTGGTAAGAGTGCTACTGCTGCCTGTTTGAATCACAGAAAGAGCTGGAGCATTCTGGAGCAAATTCACAAATAATAGAGGAGAGTCATATGAATATCGCTTAGACCATTTTTAACATGGGATTTTCCAAAGATGGAGTCATAAACTCCAGAAGATATATCTCAGTTGTCACTCCTATCTTTTGTTCCCTACATTGAGCATTTTTAATATAAACGAAATATTTTCCTCAGAGGTGACTGGGTAATTGTTTTGTTGGTTACATAATTTCATATCTTAGTGATGAAATATTTATATATGCAACTCAAGTTATCTATTATAAAAGGAAACTATTTAACCATACTGGACTAATGGTACATAGGGAAAATGGGTGTCAAAGGAAATGTATTATATCTTCCAAGTACTGCTTTCTGTGATAAAATACAATTTGTATGATTGTGAAGTAGCATTGTTTATTTTTCCAGTCAAAAAGTCACTGTCAAAAGTATGTTTGGGGAGGAAAAAATGGCCTTGAAACAAATGTATCACAAGGAATATCTAGGTTGTTAAAAAAAAAAAAACCTAGGGCAGCATGTTAAAAATGAACATTTCCAATACAATTTGTCACCCATGCATAAATCTTGCTGACATTTTCAGTCACTTTAATAGCCTGCCCATTTTATAAATCAGTATGAACTTGCACAGTTGCAAAAAGTGTGTATTTTGAACATCTCATTTGCATACTTTACCAAAAGCCAATGAGGCAGTGGGAGCAGCACTGGTGATCATAATACGTGTTTGGGGAAAGGCAGAGAAATCACTAATGGCTTTGCCTTTAGGGATTTCTGTACTCCATAGGGGACGAAAATGAGAAATATTTTTCAAACAGCAGGGGTAAAGGTTTTAAAACTAGAAACACATGGAGTGATAAAGATGTTAGTGCCACAGGGCGCATAGCAGGAAAAATTTACAATGTAAAAACTGTAATTTCAGCATTAGGAAGTAATAATCGTGTTTCATCATTGTTATTAAAGCATGACCCTTAAAGTCACATAAATTAGATATAAGTTTCAAGAGAAGTTTATTAATCTTCAGCAGGAAAATATTAGGAAAGTTTATTATCAGATAAGATTTTCAGGGGAAGACATGTTCTTTTGATTGTGTGTGTGTGTGTGTGTGTGCACGTGTGTGTTTCTCAAGGAAGTATCATTTCAAAGAGTAAATAAAACTTTGCTCACTGTTATCCAATGAGTATCAATAATGCGTACAGATGGATTGCTCTTATTCTTTTAAATTAGCAATTTGAGGAGATAACATGATATACAAAGAATGGAGACCTACCCATCCAGAATATTTCTACTTGTCCAGGGTAGAAGAATAGATGGAAACTAAAGCATGCTTTGAATAAGAATGTTGCTTAGATGACAGTGATGGTAAAACAATGTTGTTAACATAATTAAATAATTAGTAGAAAAAATTTAGGCTTCTTTGAATATTGGAAAAATTTATATAGCTTAAAGATGAAGTTTTATGAGTAGCTCTGTGACAAAATCGGTGAAAAGCTACAGCTGAGAGAGGGACAAAGGCTTATAATTATCAGTGGACATTAATGAGAAAAAAATGGTTTATGTAAGAAGATAATTTATTTGGTGGTGAATATGTTGATTTGGAACTGAACATGTAGATTATGGGCAAAATATTATTTTTACCAACTAAGACTTTTTTCAAAAGTCTGTCTTTAGAAGTTGTGAACTAAACCTGTATCTTTGCATAATCATTTAGGTAAAACTCAGTTTTGCCAAGTTAAGGGGAAAAAACTTGTTTGTGGATTAATCGTTCAATTTTCTTCTCATACTCTGTTTTAACATTTACGGAATAGGATGATGAATTGTAAAACACAAAATTTATATAAGGTAATTTTAGGATAACAAATATTCCTCAAATATATTATAAACTTAGACAAACCAAATTCGTGTTAATACATCAGAAATACAGATTTTTTATACAAATAAAAATTGTAAAAATAAAAAGAAAATATAAATAAGCATAAAAAGTAACTATTTTCTATGACACAAACATAGCCACTTTAAACATTCTCATCTGCATTATTCCAGAATTCTAATTATATATATAATATATATAATCTTATATTTTTTGTTTATACAAACTATTATAGAAATATACTTTATAAAATGTACGAGTATTATTATTTTTTGGTACATACACTAAATGAGCCATGTATCAGCAAAGTATGGCCAAATAGAAAGCATGCAGAATTTGTTAGACTGAAAATTTAGTATCATCTGCAATTATATTAATTGAATGCAAGAGTCTTTCAATAAGATACTAAGCTTGTGTAATACATCCCATCTTAATAATAAGTCTGCCACTGATTTATTTAAAAATGCCTTCTCATTCACAGATATTGCTTATATTATTCTATAGTGACTAATTATTTTAAGTGTTTTGTGATATATTCAAAATGTTTTTCAGATGGATGAAGGTGATATCTATCCTCTTTCAAAAGCAGTAGCCATCAATAGCAGTAAGTTGACTGAAAGTCCATCTTCCATTGCAGAATCATTAAGTAAATATTTTTTATTGTGTTTGTTAATTTGCTGCAAGGAAAACAAAAGGAGACCCAGTGCCAGGAAATTCTTGAGAGACAAGATGAAGAAACTACAAGGGTTGAGAAAATAACCATTCTCATTGTGTTCAGGCTCTTTTTAACTAGATGGAATATAGATGTAGGAACTAGATTGCAGTAGAAAGAAACAGAGTGAAACTGAGTTGTTCAGTGTTTCAAAGGAAAGGGACATGGTACAGTCTGTATTATACATAGAGTGAAATAGAAATAATGAGAGCAGAAGAAAGTCGGTGAATCCAGATAACTGTGGTGCTTCGATGCTAAGTCAGTGGAAAAATAAATCATAATTAAACCAGCACATGAAGAGCACTGGGAAGTTGTAAATGGCAAGCGTAGAGTAAGTTCAGACTTTTGCCCATGTGTAAGGCAAGTAGAATTGGAAAATAAACAGAAATAACGAAGAATGAATTCTATGCTTTAAAAATAAGTAGATGGAATTCTTTCCCTTAAGAAATCATATATGTTATTCTGAAATTGGGTATATTCTTTCTATTTAATATATGTTATACTATTTCAATGAAGTGTTCATTCTCTTTAGCAAAGAGTGAGATCTTAAGTTTGGAGAAATTCGTGTTAGAGAAAATAAACATCCAGATACCACCCGATAGGGTGAAAGCTAATGCATTAGTCAGCTTTTGCTAGGTTACGTGGTAGTAACAAATCACCATCACATTTACATGTGGTTTTTTTTTTTAATTTTTTTTTTTTTACCATATTACACGTTCTTCAAATGTGTATTTTATGTGGCTCTAACGTTCTGGGTTCCAGATTGAAAGATCGCTATGAAACAATATGGCTCTTAAATCATTCTGTCAAATCTCCTCACATTTCATTAGCCAGAGAAAGTCCTATGGCAAACCTGGTTTCTATACCATAACCATGCACATCCCTTACAAAGTTTCTGTAAATGGCTGGAAAATGGGATGCAATGTACAACCCTTTCATGGGGGATAGAGGATAATTTGGGGACAATAATGAAATAATGAAATTTGTTATATTTATAAATACAAAAATATAATTTGCCATATTGGTAAATGTTGAAATCAGAGTATGTATCTAACTGCAATAATTTCCTTCCCCCTTCAATTAGATTTTTGGAATGTAGTTTTATTCTAACCATGAAATTGGTTGGAAGGTAGAAGATACAGCAGGGTTGGGGAGATCAGAAAGCAGTGCTGATAATTTCAATAACAAAACAATTAGAAAGGGGAAATCAAAAGAAGTCACCAAGGAGGGGGGAGGGGGGGGCTTTTCAGGCTCACTTTGTTCTCTAACGACGTAAATAGTGGAGTTCTTTGTATGTGGTGAGGTTGTCCAGGATAAGCTACGCTTTTTTTTCATGGTAATTGAGTTGCACCTGGAATGTAACTGCCTAGTCCAACAACTCAATTTCCAGTTTCTCTTCAGTTAAATCTGGCCACGTGACTTAGGTCTCTTCAATGGAATATTTGTGGGTGTGATGTGTGCCACTTCCATGTCTTTTTCCATAAAAAATATCTACGTGTGCTCCTTCTTGCTCCCCCCACCTTCCCTGAAGATGGAAAGTGATGATTACTCTGTCATTGCAAATCACATGTTGAAGTTGGAAGAGCTACTGTAGCCTGTTGTCTGTGAATGAGACAGAGTCCCATTACCCTTTCCTAAGCCCTCCCAGGAATACCTGCCCTGCACTCTTATGTGAAAGAGAAAGAAAATTTTATTATGTTTGAGCTACTGTGCTATGTATTTATTATAGGAGTCTACTTTTCCTAATACATTCTCCTTCTTCTAATAAAGTTTCTTCTTGGTCATTACAGATATTTTCTATAGAACATGCATTCTCTGTTTCTTGCCTGCTCAAAAAACCTTCAACGAGGTCCTGTTGCCTACAGAGTAAATTAAGAATTCTTTGGCTCACTTTTCAAAGCTCTTATCAAATGTTCTACCTTCTTGCCACTTCACTACTATACATATACTACAGATAACAAAGACTTGATTCATTTCTCTAATACTACCCATTTTTCAGCTTGTGTCTTTGATTATTCTGTTCTTATTTCCAGTAAAGCACCACATGTTTTCTGAAAAACTATTGATTCTTTAATCTGCCATATCCAGCACATACTGTTCTCTCAATCCAAACATTAAGAATTACTTGCTGTGACAATGATTTTTTTTATTAGCATATACCATGTATCACAGAAATTAGTCTAAATATGATTTTTTTTCTGTAGTAGGTCATTTATTCCATAAAAGAGAGGTTGTCAGAGCACCTGGGTGGCTCAGGTAAGCATCGGACTCTTGGTTTCAGCTCAGGTCATGATTTCAGGGTCCTGAGATTGAGTCTCATGTCAGCGGGCTGCAGGCTCAGCCGGGTGTCTGCTTCTTTCCCTTTCCTTCTGCCCCCCATCCCCTACTTGTGATCTCTCTTTTTCTCTATATATAAAATAAATTTTTAAAATCTTTTAAAAAAAGAGAGATTTTTTTCTCTTCAGACGATTATTCTCATCACAGTTTCCAGCTTTCAACAAGTACTTATATCTTTTTTTTTTTGAAAGAGAGAGCAAGCACAGGTATGCACACAGTGGTGGGGAGGGACAGAGGGAGCAGGAGAGAGAGAATCTTAGTCAGGCTCCACACCCAGCGTGGCGCCTGAATGGGGCTCTATCTCACAACTCTGAGATCATGACCTGAGCCAAAATCAAGAGTTGATCGCCTAATTGACTGAACCACCCAGGTGCCCCAGTACTTGTGTCTTTTAATTGTAAAGACTATATTGAAAGGAAATTGAGTAAAATTGATTGGTGTATCCTATGCTGTCCATGGGTGATATTTTGTCTCACAGATTCAATTAAAGCCCCAAGAGATATAATTATACAGAATTGACTTATATTGAGTCAGGAAGGAAGGGAGACTCAGGAGACAAGTTGACCAAAGTAAAGCCATTTTGGGTTTAGGCTGACCCTTAACCTGTAAGTCAGCAGATCATAAAAAGAGTCACAAGATCAGACTTAAGGAAAACTACAGGAACCCACTCCCTCTGGCAGTCAAAGCCACAAAGGCTGGACATTCTTAAAATTGCTCCCTCTGAATAATTCCACAACCCTAAGACAATGGCAAAACTAAGTCCCCAATGTGAATGATAAATCCAAAGTTAAAGAGTAAGCCCCTCCCTATAAAGTTAGCTAATTCAAAACAACAACAAACTTATAAAACCCTTTGTTAGAGGCAAAGAGGAGTCCCCTTTCCATCTGGGAGGAGAGACTGCTACTTTGTCTGTGAAATAGCTCCTTTGTTACTTCTATACTTAATAAATCTTTGTCCCGTATGCTGGGCTTGTTCTTGAATTCTCTGTAATGCAAAGCCATGAATCCTCTTGGCAAGGAGCCTGAGGCCCTCCCTCTCAAAGACCTTGGCCTGTCCTATATCAATATTGCATTGATTGGTAAAGATGGATATAGGATGTAGTATGAATTAGAATATTATCTTAAATTTTGAAAGACTAGGTTTTGCACAATTAAATGTCTTCTGTTGTCGAGAATTTGGCCCCGTCTTCAAGCTATGGATACTATGTTTTGAAGCAAAAGGGAACATATCAATCCTGGGAGTGGGGAACTCCATCAATGAAAGGGAGAGTTTATGTATTAAATATTGGTCTCTCTATTGTCATATAAATTTTACTTTCTCAACTCAAGTCAAATATCTCAATGATTTTGTGAGTTCATCTGTGGGTCCTGAAAGATTTGGACCTCAGAATTTTTTTGGTATATATGTCAAAGTGATCTAAGTTATGATCTGTTAAGGATATTAATTCTCTTTATCAAATAACTTAAGCTGTTATTCTGTAATTCCTTTGGGTTTTCAGTATCTTACTTTTACTTGTAGATTTCTTTAGAGTGTTCTTTTTTTTTTTCTGTATAGCAACTTATAAAGTATATAATGCAACATTGTAGAAAAAAGAAGAGCCTCACTGACTTTTTTATTTGTGGTTACAGAAAGTTATGACAAAAGAAAAATTAGATATAACTTGTGAAAAAGTTGGGTTGTTTTTAACAGAAGTCTTTTTATTGTACATGAATTATTACAAAAAACTGAAGTTTGTTTACTCTCAGTTTTCTCAAAAGTAATCAATCAGCATCTTTTACAGAATATTAAGATAAGCAAAAAATCGTGTAATGACTCTGATTATTCAGGAAAATAACAGAGTAGGAACAAACTTGTAATTACTTAATGGTAATGGGTTTTTCAAAATTGAGATTTCCAAACTGAGATTACAAATGGCAATAACAGAGTCATCTGACTCTCGAGTTAAAAGTAAGCTAAAATATCACACATCTTTAAGTTTATGCCATTCAGTCACAAGTTGTCAATATGGATTTGAATTGTCAATCCTGATGTTGGCTCTGTTCAATTAATTTTGTTAAGATATGTGAATAAAGGCAGTACGCCCTATAATAAAATTTGCACGAGTAATTCTGGACTAATTTATTAAATACAGTGGGCAGAGGGCCCTGAATTTTATGGATCATCTATCTAAGAATCCATAATTGATTCTCTTTCTGTGGCGCACATAACTGGCTACCTGCAGATGATTATTTAAGGAGAAAGCTATACTTTTTGAATACGTCACTGGCATGTATCCTATACTAGTATTTCTGAAAAGAAATTTTATTATCCAACTCTGGTTCAATTGAATAATTAATGGATTCATTAAAATATATTAAATGTAAAATATGTATCAACAACATCTCAGGTTTTGTTTTTGTTTTTGCTTTATAAATAACATGATCTTTTTATGGTACGAATCCCAAATCATTAGTCAGAAAGAAGAACAATGAGTTTGTAATTATTGGCCACAGTCTCAACTCCTGGTTCAGTAAAAGCTTTGGACTACTTCTGATAACAACTACCTCAGGCTTTAAGGATAGAAACATATCCATAAATACTTAGCATCTAAAAAAATTCTAAGGAGGAATGTACTGCTCATTCAGCATCTTCACAGGAAGCAAATGACACATTCAAATTAAGATTATTCCATTAACTAACAAAGAGATTAATTCTAAGAATCAGGCAGAATTTAGGTAATCCACATGGGATAGTGGGTAACATGAATTTAGTCAGGGGCATGGGTGGCTCTACACCACTGAGGCTTTAAAGAGCAAGAGGTAAATTGTGGAAGGAGCCGAGATGCCCTTCAACAGATGACTGGATTAAGAAGTTGTGGTCCATATATACAATGGAATATTACTCAGCTATCAGAAAGAATGAATTCTCAACATGGATGGCACTGGAGGAGATAATGCTAAGTGAAATAAGTCAAGCAGAGAAAGACAATTATCATATGATTTCTCTCATCTATGGAACATAAGAACTAGGAAGATCGGTAGGGGAAGAAAGGAATAAAGAAAGGGGGGGTAATCAGAAGGGGGAATAAAGCATGAGAGATTATGGACTATGAGAAACAAACTGAGGGCTTCAGAGGGGAGGGTGATGGGGGAATGGGATAGACTGGTGATGGACAGTAAGGAGGGCACGTATTGCATGGTGCACTGGGTGTTGTACGCAACTAATGAATCATTGAACTTTACATCAGAAACCAGGGATGTACTGTATGGTGACTAACATAATATAATAAAAAACATTAAAATAAAAAAAATAAATTAAAAAATAAAAATAAAGAGCAAGAGGCCCGGTTGTTCGCCAAACCTGCAGACAGAGAACGGGCTATCCTGGGGGTAAACACCTCACAGGGGCTAAAATACACCCTCTCTTGTGACCCTGCAAAGCACTCCCACTGTGCTTCCCTCTGCCACCCAATCTCCAAAACCCAACAGATGAAACAGCTAGAGGCCTGAGGAGAAATGACCTCACGAAAGTCTGTCTGTAAGGTCAGCCTCAGAGGACAGAATGAATTAGGCAGAGGGAAGATGGGAGAAAAAAACCCATCTAGCCCAATGATTATACTTTTTTTATGGATGAAGAAACTAGAAAAGTCATGGCTAGTAAATGGCAGAGCTAGGATTCAAAGCTAGGATGGCCCGATTCGGAGCCTTGCGGACTTTGCAGTAATGTCTGGTGAATGGCATCTGCTGTCGAAGGACTTGCAGTATTGTAAAGGCTAACCTACAAGGAAGAGAGGAATGCAGTGCGATCAGTATCACCATGTCAGGTAGGTTTCCCAGTCTGTGGCCCTGGCTGTCCTTTGTCCCCTCAAAGGTGCAAAAGGAGGAAGCACCGGTACTTTTATCTAGGTATGGTTATAAATTGGCCGTTGCCCAGATGACAATTATGAGAGGGCATCAGAGGAGCATACCCTCACACAGTAAGTGCTGCAGTGTTCATTTAAATTGGTTGTTGCAGCAAGTCAAGCTTCTGGGTCCCATACCTTCTCATCTATGACCTTTGTCTAGAAACGTATTTTTTGTTTTGGCATTTGGGAGAATTCCTGGAGGCTACGAACATTTTAATTTCAGGATCTTCAGAGTGTTGCTGTTGTTATTATTGTTACTCTCTTTGAAGATCCAGGTAGTGTGAACTTTATCTCTGTTGATCATACTCACGCTTCTATTCTAAATCTAGGATTGCCATAAAAATACAAATCTTGTCAGATGGCAAAACTTAAAATGATTAGAAAGTACTTTGGAAAAGACGAAGGCTGCTCTTTCTTCTTAGCCCTGCATGTGTGGAAATATTCTGTAAAACTCCAGTGTCAGCATCCAAACATAAAGGACGCCACTGTGCATTCACAAAACCCCTTATATTATACTATGGGATCATTTTCAACCGTTGTCACTGTGCGACAAAGGACAGCTTAATAACTCTGGTCTAAACTCTGTGATTACATACACTCAGATGCTAATTTGATATAATTGAGTGTGCTCTTTTGTTTGATTCTACATTCAGTTTATGTTTAATACGGGAAGACTGTATTTAGTAGTGGTTATCAAGGGTAGAATAAGCCCCACAGGTGTTCCCCCAGAATCAAGCTTCTAAGTCACCTTTTCCATTAGCTGCTAACATTGTTAATGTCTGAGGCAGCTGGTGTGGGAATGAGAGAAATCTGTAGTTCCTTTACTTGGGACAAGATTCATTTAATCCAGATCTGAATGCTGTATTTCTATGGCACATCTGTTTGAGTGGCACAATGTATGCATTTTTTTTTTTTTTACTTAAACATTTTCAGTTTTATAAGATTATCTATAAAAAGATGCCTGATCATTTCTTGGTCTTCTCCTATGAATCATTTAATTTATAAACCCCATAAACATAAGATTCAGATCTACTTTGTCACAAAAGGTGTGGTCTTTTGAGTTGTATTAATTCTGAATGCTTCTATTTTTTTCTTAATTTGTTTTGAGAGTCACAGTTTGTCCGCAATTTCACTATCGTAGCAGGAGATAACGGTAAATCTTAATCTATTACAAGTACTATAATAGTTTAAATACCTTCTTTCAAGAGTATCACCTAGCACCTACGTTTTTGTTTGATTTCTCAGTATTTATTCATCTTTCCTCATAAGCATAAGAACATATTAAGATTTCAACTTGATATATTCTTTTTTTTTTTTTAAGATTTTATTTATTTATTGGACAGAGATAGAGACAGCCAGTGAGAGAGGGAACACAAGCAGGGGGAGTGGGANACTATCGTAGCAGGAGATAACGGTAAATCTTAATCTATTACAAGTACTATAATCGTTTAAATACCTTCTTTCAAGAGTATCACCTAGCACCTACGTTTTTGTTTGATTTCTCAGTATTTATTCATCTTTCCTCATAAGCATAAGAACATATTAAGATTTCAACTTGATATATTCTTAAAAGGGCAAATACCTATTCATTATATAAATAGGTGAACACATACACACACAACTTGCCTAGAAACTTTGAACTTAGTATTAATACTTTTCCTTATGAATTTTGAAAACATGCATTATGGTAGATTGTATTTTTATTTGAAACTTCTTATTTATCTCTGGACAAACAGGCACATAGGACTTCAGCCCATTTGGGGAGTTTGGTCATATGACACTTTAGCCAATCAAGGTGATCAGAATTGACAGCCATCATGTCTGAGAAGAAGGTTTAAGAAGTATTAGATGGGTCATTTCATTTTCTTTCTGCCCATGAGAATGGCATATCCTAGATATGGCTGCTCCTTTAGATTGCTCCTTTCATCCTAGATGAAAAAGACAAGTAAAGCAGAGATCATCTCCACCTTCAATGCAATGCAAGCAAGAAATAAATCTTAATGTTGTGAACCATATACAGTTTGTTGTAATTGTTACCAGGACATACCTAGGAAAAGATAACTAACTGATAAGAAATTGGTACCTGTAAATAGAATGCAGTCGTAGCAGAAGTCCCAAAATGTATGGCATTTGCTTCAGGGCTATGGAGTGGAGGTTTGGGAACCCTCAGGAGAGACAGGAAAAAATGGACAGACTTTAAATCGAATGGTGGTATATTTGGTAAATCTGTGTCTTACGATAAGTTGAAAGACTGATAATGTACTTAACAAACTTGTAGTTTTAGATGAGGAGGTTAGGAAACAAAATGTGACTGAGGGGACTTGGTTGCTTTTGATGGCATTAAAGAAGATTAAAAGAAAGACATGAACTTAGGAAATAAAAGTTAAAAAATAATGGAAGGAACACATGGATCTAGAAATTTCTCAAATTGCATGATTGAAAGATACAACTATTTATTTTCTTCAACCACTAAAAATAAAATTGACAAGTGCTTTGAATAACAAAGATTTACTGAAGTTTGGCCTAGGGCAAAGATGGAATCATGGAGGCTACTGACTTGCCTTAGCTAAACTCCATGACATGATTAAATTGGCTCTCAGATTTTTTTTTTTAATTTGGACAAAATGGCTTACAGGAAAAACAAAGAAACAAACAAAAAAGCAAATAGTATTGTTTTTTCTGCTGAAACCCAATAATCATAAGTATTGACAATTAAACCTAGGGAGAGAAAGGTGCATTTCAAAAAGAATTACAGACATGTTTATTGGAACATGGAGCTAATTAAAATCATACAGATGAAGATTTGAGAGGTTTGTACTGCCAAATAACTCCTAGATTGGACTNAATTTGGACAAAATGGCTTACAGGAAAAACAAAGAAACAAACAAAAAAGCAAATAGTATTGTTTTTTCTGCTGAAACCCAATAATCATAAGTATTGACAATTAAACCTAGGGAGAGAAAGGTGCATTTCAAAAAGAATTACAGACATGTTTATTGGAACATGGAGCTAATTAAAATCATACAGATGAAGATTTGAGAGGTTTGTACTGCCAAATAACTCCTAGATTGGACCAAAACCCACAAATATAACAAAATAAACTAAATAAAACAATGAAATGTGAGAGTTAAAATGACGTTGAGCTTCCATCTATGGACAAGATGCATCTGCTAACACTAATAAGGCCCACAAGGAGGGTATAAATTCAATCGTTTCTTTAGATGTGTCCAGGGAAAATGAAAAGGAAGGATCTATCTGAGAAGGAGCCATAACCAAGAGAACCNCAAAACCCACAAATATAACAAAATAAACAAAATAAAACAACGAAATGTGAGAGTTAAAATGACATTGACAAGATGCATCTGCTAACACTAATAAGGCCCACAAGGAGGGTATAAATTCAATAGTTTCTTTAGATGTGTCCAGGGAAAATGAAAAGGAAGGATCTATCTGAGAAGGAGCCATAACCAAGAGAACCTGGTGATATAATCAGAAAGCAGAAATGAAGAGTAATTCTGGAAGATTCTTTACCCCTAAAGTAGATGGGCACTCCAAATATCTTCCAGGAATAATTTCATGTTTGCTATGGACCAATTATTTTATGCCTCCCATTCTTCTTCTTTTCTGGTTCAGGCTTTATTGAAATTAACATGTCCCTGTGCCACTACTAAATGTTTGGTGTCGTAGGGTGCAGATAACTTGTTTTTGTAGTTCACATATTTTTGGATCAACAGTAGCCATACTCGGGGCGCCTGGGTGGCTCAGTCGTTAAGCGTCTGCCTTCGGCTCAGGTCATGATCTCAGGGTCCTGGGATCAAGCCTCGCATCGGGCTCCTTGCTCAGCAGGAAGCCTGCTTCCCTCTCTCCCACTCCCCTTGCTGGTGTTCCCTCTTTCCCTGTGTCTCTCTCTGTCCAATAAAAATAAATAAAATCTTAAAACAAAAACAAAAACAAAACCAGTAGCCATACTCATGAAATACAGACAAGCATAAGACCCTAGACTGGATTCCAATATTATGATTGGTTGGAACTTTTTGAGATGCCTTCTTTGCGAAAGAATGCATTTATTTTGTACGCAGATGGAAAGCAAGAGAATATGTTACTAAGAGGATGAGATGTAACAGACAGTATGTATTGTTACCATTTATTCATGTTCCTTCAGTAAGAGGATCCTGAACACCCTCCTATTGCCAAGTGAATGAAGGTGAATCTTTCTGGGAGGATTTACTTCTGTGACCCACTGATGTGAGGCATAGCCATGTTATAATTTTGCCAATGTGATAAAGGCTGAAATGTCCACACCATATCTGAGTGGAAATTTATGAGCCATGAAGTGGGTCAACCATTCTCTTTTACCTTTGTCATCAGTGTAGTATGTCCCAGAATCCAGCTGCTCCTTCAGCCTGGATCCTGTAATAAAGACAGAGAAGCAAAGAAGAGCCACATCTGACACACACACAACAAACACGTAACAACTGTGAGAAACAGACTTTGATTATTACAAGATACTGAGCTTTGAAGGGGTCACCTACTACGGCTGTGTGTTACATGCGTATTTTAACTCTTTTTTCATTTCCTCTTTTTCTTGGTAAGAGTATAAAAGGATAGTAAAGGCATTTCCCAGTGAGATGTTAAGGAAAAAAAGCTAGGTATCGCCTGTGTCATTTGGATGTGTAATAGGGCAAGTAGTAGGGAAAAGAGAGATATGGCCTTTGGTTTCCTAATTCCACAATTTAAGACACAGGAGAGAATGTTTAAGTGAAGCTCCAAAGAGGAGGTTCCATCCTTTTAATTTTTAGACAATCACTGTGTCACTCAACTCTCATCGACATTGATAAACATACTTATAACTATATTGAAATGCAATCACTTTCTTGACCAAGGGATGTGTTCCTTCACTTTTCATGTTTTCTTCAAAACAGTTTCAGCTAATGTTAAGATTTCTTGCTTTATGAGTTGTCCATACAATTCATCTTTGGCATTTTAGAAGCTCATGCATTTTGCAAAGCAGCCTTCTTACTATTTTCACCTTTGATATTGTGGTTTATAATGAGGTTAGCTCATCTACCATACCGAACTTGACACGAAGAAAACTAGAATAAAATACTGTCTTCAAATCTAAAGATTCAAATTGTACTATTGCAACATTACTCAAGAATGTACATTAGGAAAAATTGTCAGAGGCTTTTAAGGTGTCAGAAAGGGCAAGATCTGCATTGATAAATTATGAGAATTTTTTCTCTTTTTTTTCTGTTATGCCAAAAAATATCACCAACCAGTCTGCTTTCTGCATTGTTGAGCCCAAGCCTCTGAAATAAGAAACCCTAAAGCCCTCTAAAGCGTTTTCCTATTTATGTTGGTTTTACTTCTATATGCTTATGCTTTTGAGCATGACTGAATTCAGTCAAGTTTCCAACTCAGGTACCCTCACATTATCATACTAGTCCTGTGCTTGACTGTTTGGCATGTAAAATTATGAAACTTTTATTGAAATTAATTTCAATATAAATAATGTTATATCATTGTGTTATGATTTGCTTAGAGAAACACTATTTCAATGTTATTCAAGAGCATTAGTAGTTTTTAATGTTAAGAGGAAAATAATTTTCAAAACAATAATGAAGTGTTTGTAGGAAAGAGTTAAAAATTCTTATGGTAATGTTAATACATAATTTATTATTTCTACTTGATAGTAACAATGATAATATTAAATATTTTTATAATCCCTACTGTATGCCAGGACTAATTCTAAGTTCTTTACATGTGTTAGTTTATTTAACCTTAAAAAATCCCAAGAAGTAGCTATTTTACAAATGTATCTATTTTATTTTATTCTTAAATACTTTATTTAGTTATGTATGTATTTATTTATTTATTCATTCATTCATTAATTTGAGAGAGAGAGAGAGCACACGCAAGCAGGAGCAGTGGGGGAAGCCAAGGGAGAGGGACAAGCAGACTCCCCACTGAGTTAGGAGCCTGATGTGGACAGATCTCGATCCTAGGACCCTGAGATCATGACCTAAGCCTAAATCAAAAGTTGAACACTTAACCAACTGAGCCACTCAGGTGCCCCCAGATATATCTGTTTTAAAGATGAGGAAACTTAGGCACAGATAAGTTAAGCAACTTGACTCATGGACACACAGCTAATAAGTGGTGGAATTTTGGGGCTATATAAACCAGGGCCTCTCTTTTACAATATAATTGACAAATACCAACATTAAAATTTTGATTACTATTTAGATTTCACAATCTTCTACTAATAACACCATAAACCACAGGCTTTAGAGTTTTGTAGGGAAAAGATCAGTGGTTGGATTTGGTATTAATCCCTAATCTAAACCTTATTATTTTGGTAGAGATGATCACCAACATTTGTGTTTACTTTCCATACAGTAGAGTTTTGTTATGGTATCTGAAGTTACTGGGTATTTTGTTTATGGGTCTTACTTCCTAAATTAGGAGATTAAAAAGTCAGGAAGGATGATTTGTTTGTCTTGTTGACTCTACATCATCAATGCCTGTCTTTGCAGCTTCTTGTAAGTAAAAGACACCACCTCATTACTAATGTAGGTTCTTTTTTTTTCTAGTTTCTAAGTCAGCCCTAACATCTGACTTGATGAGTGGTGGTGGTGGTTGTTATTATTCCTCATAGATGGGCCATTCATGCAAAATCATAGTGCAATCATCCAGTATCTCAGGGAAGCCTCTTCTGAAACATTCAAAGTGTCTGTTATTAAAGCAAGACAGAAATGGGTATTGTTACCTAGCCAGACCCAGTCTGAATTTTCTAGTTGCTCTTCTTTATTCCAGAAAAAAAACCATTTTCTCAACTTCGTACATGTTTCTTGCATAATCCCTATGGCTATTTTCAATATTGTTCACTCAGTCTCTTCTCTACCCAGGCCTTTGGTTCCAGATTCTCTTCATTTTTGTTCCAACTAATGGAAGTTGCAGAGGTCTGTGAGTGCTTCCCCCTGGAAATTCATTTAGTGCAGAAGCACAAAAGGCACCCGATACACTTTTATAGAATTGAGTTGAAATGTCCAACCAAGATTATTCTATGAAGAAATGCATTTAATCTAAATTTATTTGAAGGGTGGGGTTAGATAAATTGGTAGAATTATATGAGTTAAACGGTCTAGCAAGTTTAGCAAGAAGATACTGTACAATGTTTAGCTATCAATGATTAAATGGATTTTAGTGATATGAATTAGATATCCCTGGGTCTAAAAATGTATTCTATTATTAAATAACATGTGTGTCACACTTTTAGCCAGATTGTTATGAATTAGAAACATTTTATTTATAGAGTATATGTTTTTTTTTCTTTGTCTATGAAGAATGGGCACTTGGAGAAGACTAGAGGAATGGGATTCATGTGGGGAAATTATTTTAAAAATAGTATAAAAGTAGTTAGTTCATTGATGATCAAGGAAGGATTGTCAGTTTTCATGATTAAGCCTTGAATTCTAAATCAGTACCACCAATGAATGGATTTTTGTTGTAGAGATTAATAAAATAATTAAGGCATGTAAAGCAATTAACTGTGATGCAATTCATAAATAACTAATACACAGCAAGTTAACATAATGGTATAAAAAAGAAAAACACAGAAGAGGAAAAGTACAAAGTCAATGATCATTGGACAGTCCCTGGAATAAATGCTAGTTACTGAAAGATGGGTATGAGATGGCTCTAGGAAGGGCCAGAGCTTGCAATTCTTCTTTCCCATTGTTTACAAATTGTGAGAAAAAGTGTATGGTATAGGCAGAGTCTGGAAATGCTATGATTGTATTTCAGGACAGCAGTTATTTCAGGGATACAAAATAACTTAGGTCCTGATGGACAAGAAAAGTAGGGCAAAGGCAAGCCTTAGGGAAGTTGGTATTTAAAATTCAGGCAGACATTTGGTGTCTGCGCTGTCTGTAGAGTAAGGGGATTCTAATCTTAGACTGTGATTCAGGAGCAGGAATCCGTTTTCTAAGAGGGAAATGTAGCTAAGTTTTGTACCTGGCAGATCATGAGCAGGGTCTCACAATACTTTTGCCCATCCGAATCACCTGGCAGAACTTTAAAATATCTAGATGTCTGAACCCACCTCCAGCGCAACTACATTGTAGTTTAATTAATTTTTCTGGGGTGACTTGGAACATGAGTTAGTTTGTCCACTGTTTTTGTTGTTGTTGTTGTTGTTGTTTTTGCTGTTGGTTGTTATTTGTTTATATTTTGTTTTTAGTTTGCTTGGTTTTGTTGTTTAAGTTCCTGGAGATTGTAGTATACAACAGGATGTGAACTCTGCTTTCCAGTGCATACAGAGTGCATGGGGAATTTTGTGGAAATGCATATTTTGATTCAGTAAACTTGAAGCAAGGCCTGAGAGTCTGTATTTATACAAGCACCCACGTGCTGCTGGTTCGCACACCACACTTTAGGTCACAAGGCTCTACGTTATGACCTAACACTTAGACTCCAGGGAAGAAAGTTCCCTTATTAGAACCCAGGGAAGCCATTCTGATGAGCTCATATTTCAGAATTAGAGTAAATGGGGAATGGGACAAAGCTTAGCCTTCGTTTAACCATCTGATCTGACCGAGAAAAATTTTAAAGTCAACCTTCACAGTAGTGTTTCTCATTCTTTAAAAAAATCTTGATCCGTAAATGGCATTTGACTCACCTCATGGTCTCCACAAACAGTAATATCTTGTCAAGCTTTATTTTTTTGAAGTTTGTATTAGAACTGGATAATTTCTTTACAAACTATACAGATTTTCTTGGATATGCTAATATTGTCTCTTGCTGCCCAGCTTTTTATATTTTGTACCACAAGAGCATATTTTTTTCCTATTTATTTAAAAAAATACTTGAATATTAAATGGCAAGATATTACTGTGCTTCAATTTGGAAGTGCGAACTTTTAAGTCATTTTAGTAATAATAGCTACCAGATCCATTTCAAAAGAATTTTGCCATTCATCTATTTTGTTTCTTAAAATCACACTAAGGAAGACTTAATCACCACAAAAAATGCAATATAATGAATGATTTCTAGAGAAGCATTATAACAAAAATTAGAGAATTCAAGTTGTCAAAAAAAGAAAATTCGCTTTTTTGTGGCATTGTTGCAGTGTTTTTTGGGAATCCACTAATGTGCTGATAAAATGTGCACTATCATCACTGTGTTCATAGAAACTTTTTCATTACACTAGAGTGAGCCTTCTAAATTCTCCTGTTCGAATGAACATTCATTGTACTACGTGAATTAAGAGATTGTATTAGGCATATTGGAAAGCCATATCAACACTTTTAGTCTACATACTTGCTCTTTAGGGTTAGTTGAACAAAACAATAATTTATTTTTTATTTTTTTTTTTTTAAGATTTTATTTATTTATTTGACAGAGATAGAGACAGCCAGCGAGAGAGGGAACACAAGCAGGGGGGAATGGGAGAGAAAGAAGCAGGCTCATAGCGGAAGAGCCTGATGTGGGGCTCGATCCCATAACGCCGGGATCACGCCCTGAACCGAAGGCAGACGCTTAACCGCTGTGCCACCCAGGCGCCCCAAAACAATAATTTATTAAGTCTCCTGTGTGGCCTATTTACATGAATTTCTTTAATATTTTTTGCACATAGACCATTGGGATTTGAGAAAATATGTGTGCATCTTGGAATAGATTTGATCTCTTTATTAATAAGATATGTGGGAAGTCTTCTTTTTTTTTTAAGATTTTATTTATTTATTCAACAGAGATAGAGACAGCCAGCAAGAGAGGGAACATAAGCAGGGGGAGTGGGAGAGGAAGAAGCAGGCTCATAGCAGAGGAGCCTGATGTGGGGCTCAATCCCGCATGCCAGGATCACGCCCTGAGCCGAAGGCAGACGCCCAACTGCTGTGCCACCCAGGCGCAAGGGAAGTCTTCTGTAATGGTTTTCTTTTGCTGTGTAATAAATGACCACTTTAGGGGCTTAAGGGGAACACAAGTTACAGTTTGGTAGGTCTGAACAGTTTACAAGGTCAGGATTCCTTCCATTGGTGAGCTGGGTCCTCAGCCTAGGTTCTTACTAGGGTGAAGTTAAGCTGTTGTTTAGGGCTATGATCTCATCTCAGGCTTGGCATCCTCTTCCAACCTCACTTGTTGCCAGGATTCAGTTGCTCCTTCTTAGAGGACTAAAGCCCTCAGCTCTGAGAAGGTGCCTATTGTTCTCTGCCATATGACTCTCTCCCAAATGTGGCTGTTTGCTTCATTAAGGCTGACAGGAAAACATATCTGGCATGTGGAATATCTCTGACTTCTTCCTGATTCTGAACATCAGTTCTTCTTTTACAGAACTCATCTGATTAGGTTAGGCCCTGAGTTAATATTTTCACTTTTTATTAACTTAAACTGATGTCTGAAAAATCCCTTCTCCTTTTCCATATAGCATAGTCCAAAAACAGGAGTGAGGGGCGCCTGGGTGGCTCCGTCATTAAGCATCTGCCTTCGGCTCAGGGTGTGATCCCGGCGTTCTGGGATTGAGCCCCACATCAGGCTCCTCCGCTGGGAACCTGCTTCTTCCTCTCCCACTCCCCTGCTTGTGTTCCCTCTCTCACTGGCTGTCTCTCTCTCTCTGTCAAATAAATATATAAAATCTTTAAAAAAAAAACAGGAGTGAAATCCCATCATATTCATAGATCTAAGGGGCTTCACCTCCGTCTAAGGCTGCAGGGGTAGGGCCTTCACCCTAGTGGGTCTGGAGGGTGGGGGCATCAAACCAAAGGGGATTATTCAGGAACCTTAAGATCTAATGGAAATTGCTTTCCTAGGTTTGGGACTTGCTTAAGGCCAATCACCCTTTTTCCTTCCAATTTCTCCCTATTAGAATGAGAATGTCTATCCTATGCCTGCTCCACCATTGTATCTCAAAGCACATGATTTATCTAGTTTGACAAAATCACAGCTAGAGTGTAATTTGGCTTTGGATGAATTGGACTTTAAGTCTCACACATATCTTATTTAGATGGCACTTAGATGACACTGTGGACTTCAGAATTGATGCTGGAATGACTCAGCAATTTTGGGGCTCTTAGGATGGAATGAATGTTGTGTATGTATATATAGTTTTATATATATATATATATATATATATATATATATATATATATATATANTCTTTCTGCCCCTCCCCCACTATCTTTCTGTAAAATAAATAAATAAATCTTTAAATAATAATAATAAAATAAGATGCCATTCCATTGTTTTGTCTTTCATAATTTCTGTTCATTAGTCATCTCTCAATCTTCTTTTAACAAAACATAATGTATCCACTTTTCCTTTAGTTGTTTTTAAGATTTTCTAATTTTTTAAAAATTTTTTTTACAGTCTTCTTGCTGTAGTTTCCTTGATATTTATCCTTCTTAGATTTGCTGGTCTTCATGAATCTGAGTTGACATCTTTCAATAGATTTGGAAATCTGTTACCATTATCTCTACAAATATTATGCCATGTTCTCTTTCTCTTCTTTCTCTATGACTCTCATTAAAGTGTATTAGAATTTTAAACATTTTACATAACTCATATGCTCGGTTGTTTTTTTCTTTTTTATCTTTTTCTATTTCTGCTTCAGTTTGTATATTTTATATTAAACTCTCAGTTTACAAGTCCCGTGGTTTTCTGCTTGCAGTCTGCTGTCCAACCCATCCATTGAGTTCTAAATTCCAGATATCTTATATTTTAGTTATAGAATGCTTGTTTTTATATGTTCCAATATTCTGTTGAAACTTCCTTGCCTTCATTTGTTTTTTCCAAATTTATTCTCTTTTCTTTTAAACATTATAATCATGTATATTTAAAGGTTTTTTTTTGCTAATTCTACTATCTGTTGAATCTATTGGTAAATGTCTTCTGTTTTCTCTTGATTTGCTGAAGTCTCTGTCTTTTCTCAGCTCTAGAATATGTATAGTTTTTATTGTATGCCAAATATCATGTGTAAAAGAAACACAGAAGTTCAAGTTATTGTTAACTTTCCCTGAGAGTGTTCCTCTTCTTTCTGCTTAGATAAGGGACTGAAATCTCAATAAAATAATGAATAATTTGTCACAGAAACTTGGTTATGGTTTTACTAAGGCTCATTCTTTCTTGTGTTTGTCTTCTTTCTTGGGAATGACTGTCTTCAGATTTTTATTGAAAGCCTGGATTTTCTGTCTTTATCTTTTTGAGATTTCAGAAAACTAAGTTTTACCCTTTAGAGTTTCCCAGCCCAGTTCTCATGCTTCTAAACACCTGGATCATTAAAATCTGGCTAATATCTTGAAGGAGAAGCCAGACAAATGTTTGAAATAGTCTACTGTCCTAGCAGGTCTTTCTTGTTCAGAGTCTATGGGACATTGGATGTTTTATGGTGCCTTTTGAACTTCCAAATAAACTCCCAATCTTTCTGACACTCTTGAAATTCTACAATATTTTTTTTGAGGAAACACTGGTCTAGTTATGAGGCTTCTCAAATATCTAAACTGTTAGTCTTGTATACTATTTGAACATTGAGACTTTAGTTGGTTTCTTTATGCCATCAGAGTGTAAGTTTGGAGTAAGCTTGAACATCAGCCTATGACTAAAATGCCTTTAATTTGGCAGATTCCCCTAGAAGGAAATATCTGATGGATATAAAGTCTCCTTGGAATGTTCTCTACTTTTTGGAGTTTTAGTTCATCTAGTACTTGTTCTTTTAAAACTTAATGCCTATAAGGCAGTAATCTCTCTGACATTGGCCGAAACAAACAACAAAACTAAAAGACAACCTACTGAATGGGGAAAGATATTTGCAAATGACATATGTGATAAAGATATATATATATATATATATANCCTCACTTGTTGCCAGGATTCAGTTGCTCCTTCTTAGAGGACTAAAGCCCTCAGCTCTGAGAAGGTGCCTATTGTTCTCTGCCATATGACTCTCTCCCAAATGTGGCTGTTTGCTTCATTAAGGCTGACAGGAAAACATATCTGGCATGTGGAATATCTCTGACTTCTTCCTGATTCTGAACATCAGTTCTTCTTTTACAGAACTCATCTGATTAGGTTAGGCCCTGAGTTAATATTTTCACTTTTTATTAACTTAAACTGATGTCTGAAAAATCCCTTCTCCTTTTCCATATAGCATAGTCCAAAAACAGGAGTGAGGGGCGCCTGGGTGGCTCCGTCATTAAGCATCTGCCTTCGGCTCAGGGTGTGATCCCGGCGTTCTGGGATTGAGCCCCACATCAGGCTCCTCCGCTGGGAACCTGCTTCTTCCTCTCCCACTCCCCTGCTTGTGTTCCCTCTCTCACTGGCTGTCTCTCTCTCTCTGTCAAATAAATATATAAAATCTTTAAAAAAAAAACAGGAGTGAAATCCCATCATATTCATAGATCTAAGGGGCTTCACCTCCGTCTAAGGCTGCAGGGGTAGGGCCTTCACCCTAGTGGGTCTGGAGGGTGGGGGCATCAAACCAAAGGGGATTATTCAGGAACCTTAAGATCTAATGGAAATTGCTTTCCTAGGTTTGGGACTTGCTTAAGGCCAATCACCCTTTTTCCTTCCAATTTCTCCCTATTAGAATGAGAATGTCTATCCTATGCCTGCTCCACCATTGTATCTCAAAGCACATGATTTATCTAGTTTGACAAAATCACAGCTAGAGTGTAATTTGGCTTTGGATGAATTGGACTTTAAGTCTCACACATATCTTATTTAGATGGCACTTAGATGACACTGTGGACTTCAGAATTGATGCTGGAATGACTCAGCAATTTTGGGGCTCTTAGGATGGAATGAATGTTGTGTATGTATATATAGTTTTATATATATATATATATATATATATATATATATATATATATATATANCTCAGTCGGTTTTGGCTCAGGTCATGATCTCAGGGTCATGAGATCGACCGAGCCCTGTGTCAGGCTCTATGATCAGTGGGATGTCTGGTTGGGATTCTCTTCCTCTCCCTCTCTTTCTGCCCCTCCCCCACTATCTTTCTGTAAAATAAATAAATAAATCTTTAAATAATAATAATAAAATAAGATGCCATTCCATTGTTTTGTCTTTCATAATTTCTGTTCATTAGTCATCTCTCAATCTTCTTTTAACAAAACATAATGTATCCACTTTTCCTTTAGTTGTTTTTAAGATTTTCTAATTTTTTAAAAATTTTTTTTACAGTCTTCTTGCTGTAGTTTCCTTGATATTTATCCTTCTTAGATTTGCTGGTCTTCATGAATCTGAGTTGACATCTTTCAATAGATTTGGAAATCTGTTACCATTATCTCTACAAATATTATGCCATGTTCTCTTTCTCTTCTTTCTCTATGACTCTCATTAAAGTGTATTAGAATTTTAAACATTTTACATAACTCATATGCTCGGTTGTTTTTTTCTTTTTTATCTTTTTCTATTTCTGCTTCAGTTTGTATATTTTATATTAAACTCTCAGTTTACAAGTCCCGTGGTTTTCTGCTTGCAGTCTGCTGTCCAACCCATCCATTGAGTTCTAAATTCCAGATATCTTATATTTTAGTTATAGAATGCTTGTTTTTATATGTTCCAATATTCTGTTGAAACTTCCTTGCCTTCATTTGTTTTTTCCAAATTTATTCTCTTTTCTTTTAAACATTATAATCATGTATATTTAAAGGTTTTTTTTTGCTAATTCTACTATCTGTTGAATCTATTGGTAAATGTCTTCTGTTTTCTCTTGATTTGCTGAAGTCTCTGTCTTTTCTCAGCTCTAGAATATGTATAGTTTTTATTGTATGCCAAATATCATGTGTAAAAGAAACACAGAAGTTCAAGTTATTGTTAACTTTCCCTGAGAGTGTTCCTCTTCTTTCTGCTTAGATAAGGGACTGAAATCTCAATAAAATAATGAATAATTTGTCACAGAAACTTGGTTATGGTTTTACTAAGGCTCATTCTTTCTTGTGTTTGTCTTCTTTCTTGGGAATGACTGTCTTCAGATTTTTATTGAAAGCCTGGATTTTCTGTCTTTATCTTTTTGAGATTTCAGAAAACTAAGTTTTACCCTTTAGAGTTTCCCAGCCCAGTTCTCATGCTTCTAAACACCTGGATCATTAAAATCTGGCTAATATCTTGAAGGAGAAGCCAGACAAATGTTTGAAATAGTCTACTGTCCTAGCAGGTCTTTCTTGTTCAGAGTCTATGGGACATTGGATGTTTTATGGTGCCTTTTGAACTTCCAAATAAACTCCCAATCTTTCTGACACTCTTGAAATTCTACAATATTTTTTTTGAGGAAACACTGGTCTAGTTATGAGGCTTCTCAAATATCTAAACTGTTAGTCTTGTATACTATTTGAACATTGAGACTTTAGTTGGTTTCTTTATGCCATCAGAGTGTAAGTTTGGAGTAAGCTTGAACATCAGCCTATGACTAAAATGCCTTTAATTTGGCAGATTCCCCTAGAAGGAAATATCTGATGGATATAAAGTCTCCTTGGAATGTTCTCTACTTTTTGGAGTTTTAGTTCATCTAGTACTTGTTCTTTTAAAACTTAATGCCTATAAGGCAGTAATCTCTCTGACATTGGCCGAAACAAACAACAAAACTAAAAGACAACCTACTGAATGGGGAAAGATATTTGCAAATGACATATGTGATAAAGATATATATATATATATATATAGATAGATATAGATATAGATATCCAAAACATGTAAAGAACTTACCCAATTCAACACTCAAAAACAATAATCCAATTTAAAATGGGCAGAAAACATGAAAGACATTTCTCTAAAGAAGACATGCAGATGGCCGGCCAACAGACACATGAAAAGATGCTCAGCATCAGTCATCATTAGGGAAATGCAAATCAAAACCACAATGAGATATCACCTCACATATGTCAGAATGGCTAAAATAAAAAACTCAAGAAACAGCAAGTTGCCGAGGATATGGAGAAAAAAGAACCCTTATACACTGTGGTGGAAATGCACACTAGTACAGCCACTGTAGAAGACAATATGGAGTTTCTTCAAAAAATTAAAAATGGAGCTACCCTACCATTCAGCAATTGCACTACTGGGTATTAACCCAAAGAATATGAAAACATTAATTCGAATGGATATAATGCACCCCTATGTTTATTGCAGCATTATTTACAATAGCTAAATTAGGAAACAGCCCAAGTATCTGTCAACAAATGAATGGATAAAAAAGATGTGGTATACAAATACACACACACACACACACACACACACACACACTGGAATGTTAGTCAGCCATAAAAAAGAATGAGATCTTACCACTTCCAATAGCATGGATGGATCTAGAGAGTATAACGCTAAGTGAAATAAGCCAGTCAGAAAGACAAATACCATATGATTTCACTCATATGTGAGATTTAAGAAAGAAACAAACAAAGGGGAAAAAAAGACAAACCAAAAAGCAGACTTTTAACTACAGAGAACAAACTAATGGTTAGCAGAGGGAAGGTGGGTGGGGTCATGGGTGAAATAGGTGAAGAGTATTAAGTTACACTTATCTTGATGAGCACTGGGTGTTGTATGGGACTGTTGAATCACTGTATTGTAAATCTGAAACTAATGTAACAGTGTATGTTAACTCTTTGCTGGAATTAATAAAATAAACACAATAATGAAAAAAATAAAAAATAATGCTTGCGAAAATGACCTTTGAAATATATTCACCTTTTTAAAATTGCTTCAGTGAAAGCATTGTCTGTTGCAGCCTATCACATTCTTCTCAGAGTGGGAGCTCCAAAGGTAACTTCTTTTCCTTCTTAAAGTGAGATTTATTGAAAATACAATTTAAATACAGTGGAATTTACTCTATGTGCTTTAATGAACTTAGACAAATGCATACAGCCATGTAATCACCATCACAACCATAATAGAGAAAAGAGAATATTTCAGCACCTCAAAAAGATTCCCTGTGCACCTTTCTCACAATGACTTCCTTCTGTGACTAGCCCCTGGCAGGCATTAAATCCTCTTCTTAGAGTTTTACCTATTTCAGAATGGAAATATAATATAAAAAGGATCATACAGCATGCAGTCTTTTGTTCCTAGTTTCTTTCACTTAGGTTAAAGCTTTGTAGATTCAGTCATATTGTTACATAGAGCAGGAAGTTCATTCATTAATACCACTCCAATTTTATTTCATTGTGGATGAGTTGATAGACATTTGTGGTGGTGTTAGATTTGGTGATTATGAATGAAGTCCCCATATGGGGACATATATTTCCAGACTTCTTGGAGTGGGTTGAGGAGACTTTGGTTATTTCCAGCTAGTAATTGCATATAGGTAATTTGAATAGGCATGTTTTTATTTCCCTTGAGTAAATACCTAAGTGAAGAATTACTATGTTATATAATAAATAGATATTTGACTTCATAAGAAATTGACAAACTATTTTCCAACAAGGCTGTATTATATTTTTATTCCCCACTAGCACTGTGTGTACAAGTTCCACTTGCTCCTTATCTTCACCAACACTCTGTATTTTCAATTTATTTTAACCATTCTAGTTGGTATGTAGTGGTTTTAACTTCCACTTCTCTAATATCTAACAATATTTTGAATCATTTCATTTGCTCATTTATGATTTATATTTTTTCAGTGAAATGTTCATTTTTTTGCCAATTTTATTGAGTTCTTTGACTTCTTATTGAGTTGTAAAAATTCTTTGTATCTTATGAAATGTCTTTCATCAAATATATACTTTGTAAAGATCTTCTCCTTATCTATAGCTTGTCTTTACCTTTTCTTACAGTATTCAGCACTCAGCTAAATTTTACCCAGATTCCTAATCTACAGAAACTGTGAGATAATATTGTTATTTTAAACCACTATGTTTGGGATAATTTTTTATGTAGCAATTGATATTTAATATGCCAATTATGCTATCACCTTTTGTTAAAAAGATTATTCTTTTTCACCATGCATTACCTCAGTAATTTGGTTGAATTAACCATAGTTAATTAACCATAAATGTGTGAACCTCTTTCTGAATGTTTTTCCCCCTATGTATCTATATGGCTTTCCTTTTACTAATGTACCATATTTTGATTACTGTCACTGCATAGTGTGTAGTTCCTATGTGTTGCTGCTATTGCAGTTCCAAAGATTACATTTTGAGAACCACTGCTTTATAAGAATTTTGAGAGAGAGAGAGAGAGAGAGTGAGCACAAGCAGGCAGGGGCAGAGGGAGAGAGAGAATCTTAACCGGGGCGTGGAGCCTGACATAGGGTTCAAGCTCATGACTCTGAGATTATGACCTGAGCCAAAATCAAGAGTCGGATGCTTAACCAACTGAGCCACCCAGGTGCCGCCAAGAGCCACTGCTTTAAAAGATTAAAAGCCAGATGTACTTTATTAGCTCCTATAGGTTTAAATTTCTGTGACTAACTACTTACACTTGTGAGCTTGTCAGGAAAATTGATCTAGTTTGATAAGAACCACCTCACAGAGGATGTATGGAAGGTTACATGACCTCCTCAACTCCCCCAACAGGAACTTAGGTAGGATACAAATCCCTGAAATGCCCTTGCCTCAGCATGGGGCAGCTATGAGGGGAGCCTCATCACCATGGTGCAGGCGAAGGCTTAACTTTTCAGAAACTACATTCTTGCTTGTACTATTCTCTGTTCCCTCCTTTATTATGCGTTTCTTTCTTCTTCACAAGGTTTTCCTGATGAACATTCCCTTAATGCATATCTGAAATTAAATCCCTACTTACACTCTGCTTTTAGAAAACCCAACTGAAGACACCAAGAATTTCGCTCATGCATATTCATATCCATTCTTAGGATGCTTTTGCACAAATGTTGGTGGAAGAATAATAAATACATGAAAATTCTGTGGCACAAAAGTCATAGAATACTATCTCCAGATTCTATCCAGAAGGTCCATTTCACGGTAAATTCTGTCTTCAGGTAAAATTTAAGAAATACTAAGTAATTGGTGATTCTCATGGAAGAAATAAGGAAGAACTTCCTTGCCTCAGTGATTCCCTAAAATCCAGTTAATGAGACAGATTCAGGGAAATGTTGTCGTTTTTGAAATATGGCCTCGCAAGAGAGGACATAGAAAGCAATATTCCCTTCATAGCCAATATCATTTTCAAAGTTTTGACCTGAAGTCTCAAAATTTCACTTTCTACTTCTTGTTGGAGATCTGCATATTTACCCTTCAACAGAAGTAGGAAATTCACATAATGTTCAAATGGTTGGGAATGTTTTAATGTAAAGATATGTTATTCAGATAATTAACCTATAGTTTTGAAATCTTATCTGTGGACCTGAGACATAATGAAGATTTCACAGGTTTTACTATGAAGTGGTTGATTGAATACATATCACAATAGAAAATTCTGTGCTTCTAACTTATCAGAATAGATTTCACACTGAGATACCAACTGTAGAAAAAAGTAAGCACCGCTTGAGCACCACTAGGCTAGGGAAAAACAAAGCATAATTGAAGCATAACACTTTTTTTTGTGGTTAAATATATATTCGATTTTCCAGCCAAAAATGTTTCTATAAGAACTAGACCATCCAAGGCCAGGTCTGAGATTATTCCACAATGTGTATTTAAAGAAAGGTTTTTGCTAAAGAACAACAATAACAAAGATATATTAAGAAAATTACAAAGTTCTAATTAGTCTTTCTCTTAAAAATGTCTTGTCTGCTAGGAGTTTAATAGGTGAAGGATTTTAAAGGGGTTATAGAGAAATTGTTACAGTAATCACAGAAGGAAAAAGTGCTGAAGGTATCACAGAGCCTCATAATTAAACAGAAACTTACAGCTCAATTAAATTTAAGCATCATTATGCATAAAACATCAGTGAGTACCAAGAGACTAATAAAAAGAAGTGCTATTGATGTTAATAGGCAAAAGGTAAGAGATCATACAGATTGGACCAAGCATTCCAGATAGAGTCAGGAGGAATGTGAAGAATACTAGAAACTAGAACTCAATCCTTTTTCTAATAGGCAGATGGATATATTCTTGACGCAGAAGGGCTTTCTACTGTTTCAGATTTTTCTAAAAGAATTTATTTATTTATTTGGGGAGGAGGAGCAGCAGAGGGAGAGGGAGAAGCAGGCTCCCCGCTGAGCAGTGAGCCAGTTGCAGGGCTTGATTCCAGGACCCTGGGTTCATGACCTTAGCCAAACGCTGAGCATCCAGGTGCCTATACTGTTGCAGATTTTTAACTCAAGTTTAAATGAAATATCATGAATAATGACTTTTATTTTGAATGGATTGGAGAGTTTGAGCTATGAAAAATATAATATAAATATATACATATATGTGATTTATTTGTGAAAAGGAAAATAAGTGGTATCGATGGCTGCCAAATCATCCTCCTTCTATTCACTCTTGTAAAAGTTTTTTTAAAGAGATTGAGGTTAAGTTATTCCAAAGAAGGGCCATTTAACTTTCAGGATTCATGGCACAGACAAATTTTTATGAAACATATCGGGTTAAATATTTTCTTTGAAAGAAAGGTAGTTTATTACACATTTGTAAACTCTTTTTAGAAGAGCTAACACCATGTTAAAAAGGAACTTTATAATTGACCCCATATACATTGGTAGGTAGATAGATATATATATAAATGTACCTTGTCTATCTGCCATCTCTGTCTTTTCTAACTTATATAGGTATATCTTTTTTATCAATCTTTATCAATGGTTGAGATTTCTAGATAAGAACGTTTAATACTTCTGGGTCTTAGTTTTCTCATATGTGAAATATGGAAGATGGACTACATGATTTGCAAAGTCCTTTTGCCTTTTGAAAGTATTTGAACTCTGATACCCTTTAAGATCATTTCTACCACAACTTTTCATGAATATCTAGTTCTTAAAATTTTTTTTTTTAATTTTTGGTCATAGAAAAGAAATTTGTTGCTTAAACAGAGTGTTTTTGGACATAGTTAATCAATGCTAACTCATGCACCTGAGTGTGGCATTAATACATTATTTTAATTATATCAACACTGAATATCTAGCTTTTGTATGATTTTTAATCTGCATAGAAGTCACGTAGTTCATAGTCATTCTAAGATGTACAGTGATTTCTACATCTGTACTGAAATATTTTCCTCATTTCTTCTCCTGTCTTGGACAGCTTTTTGTACATGTGACATGCCACCTAATTTTTCCTTCTTTCCTGTAGTAGTATTGATGCAACGATAAACGTGTTGGCTTTGAATAGATTTAAGTCAGAATTACTTTGACCTCTTGCTTTGCTCTGCCCGCATTAGGGAATCTTTCTTTTTGTTTCACTCCTTTTGTAGGCTCTCCGTCCCTCTTCAAAAAGACAAATGTCTTCATTTTTTTGGAGAGGCTCCTTCTGTTACAGGCGTCTGTGCTAATTTACTGCCATAAAAATTGAGAGAGGTTATAGGAAAAATATGCTCAGGTAAACAAAGTGAACAAATTTAGTTTGGAGAAAGAATGCTAGTCAAATATCATCAGAATTATCATCCTACAAAGCAAGTGTTAAGGTTCTGTGTTTGATGTAACAAAAGTGTCTACCTGACCAACTGACCAATGTAAAAAAATTACAGCAACACTCAATTTTGTTTAGCTTTCTGCTCCTTCTCTGATGTTTACAATTGTCTTTCTTAGTTTCTTCCTTCTTATATATCTCTCCCTCACTTCAGTCTCTTCTTTCCTTAATTTCTGTGGACCTGACATCATTTCAAGGAATTAATATTGTAATGGACTCTGGAGAAAAAATTTCTTGTATCACCTCAAATGGGCAAATTTAACTATGTTTTACCTTATGTTCACATTATTTGTATGTTAGGGTGGGAGAATTTTTTTCAGCTTTTTTCTGTGCTTTATTTTACTTTTAACCAGATTAAACTTATAGTTTTAGATTTAGGTAGCTCAGCAAATTTCATATTGCTGTGTCAATTAACTGCCTTGCAGCTGAAGTTTATTCCAATAGAAAAATGTGGCTTTCTAAACTGGTAATTAATTATAAAGGCATATAGTTAGAGATTTATTTGTATCTCATGACTAAAGTTACAGCTTGGTTAGTTTTGACTTCAATCTCATATTTCACATTGACTAAGTAACCTAGAAAATAACACTATTTTTCCAGAAAGAAATGTCTTAAGGACACCAAAAAGGATGAACATGTTTGGTTTCAAGATGGCAGAGGTTTGGATTTGCATATTTACGATATTATTTCCATAGTATTTCCAGTGATCTGAAAGGACATCCAAGTATTGGGACTTAAAAATTATCCTCTTACTGCATACTGTTGCAGATTTCCTCATGGGTTTTTTTTTTTTTATCTTAAAAATTTCAAAATATTTTACTGAGGTGTAACAGAGTAAAAATAACTATAACTATGAAAATTTTTTAAAAATTAACAAAAGTCTTTGTTAGGTCTCTGAAGTGGTCTGGAAATAGAAGGGAGGGACAGAAGGTCATGCTTATTTTATCATGTTAGGATTTCAGTTAAAATCTACAAGGCACAGTTCTCACATATTCACAATGAAAACTAATATTGTCTTATGCTAAAATCTTCCAGATCTTGCTAAAGACAAAATATCAACGTTTTATTAAGGTGCTATTTTTTTTCTATGCTTACTAGAAATATATATGGCATGTAACCATTCTTTTTCTATATAAATTTCATGAATAGTTGAACATCTATCAGCATAAAAGCTAATTTTATTACAAATAAATTATACACATTATAAATTATACAAATAAATGTAACACAGATTTAAAAATATTTTTTATAATTTCTTATACTGAGGAAAAGGCATTGCATTTAAAAGTTAAAGTAGTATAAAAAAGAAAATTACAGTCTCATATCTAAAATCTTTGGAACCTATTTTTTCATATAAAATATTGCTACTGATTTTTAAATTGGAAAGTTTTATGGTTTAAATTATCTGAAAATTTGAAAAGGTCGGCTTATATTAATTTTGAAAATAACTTCCTCCAAATATAGCACTCTTTGTTTTTTTCACTTTCAGAAAAAATGTTACTTACTATTCCCTCATTGTTAATGACATTAAAATGATTCATAGGGTAGCAGTAAGAGTCCATAACATAAGAAATGCATTACCTATAGTAAGAATTATCTTTTAGATATTTCATGGAACCTTTTTTATTATAATCTTAGATATTTCATGGAACTTTTTTTTATTATAATGTGATTTTTCTAATATTGAACTTTCTTGTCCTTTCTTTCTTTCTTGACTGCAATATGTATGTGACTTATCATAGATACTTAAATTTAGATCTTATTAAAAGATTTTAGCAGTGATTTATATGGGGTTATTAATAAAGCTATTTGGATAATCAATATAATCAATCTCCTCTTTCCCCTTTCTTCTTAACTCCTCTCCACCTGACAATTAAATTGTATCAATATTAAAACATTATTTATATAAAAGAAATATGACAGGGAAACTATCCATGGCAAACGTAAGTCAGTTTTTGAGAGTTATTTTAAGATGCTCTATGCTGTATCTTAGATGCATAATCTCTTTGATGATTTTGAGTAAACTGACTTGATATTTCAAATACAGACAGTGAGTTTAATTTCTAAAGTCAAAGAAATGAGACAAGTTGATTATTTTTAATAAAAAAATTGATCCATTTGATTAAATCACCAAATTATTATACACATTGTTAATTTTTTTTGCTATTAAATTCTTACCTGATACCTAAAAACACGTATTCTATGGAAGAATAAGAATGTTGTTCTCCCCATTTCAATTGTCCTACTAATTTCACAGCTGTATAGTGGGAAACATGTTGAGGAAAAGTATTAAAATATTTTAAAGCCACATGGGATTATTAAAAACTGGAATGAACCCTCTAAATCATTGAGGCAACTATTCATCAGATGTTTTTCCTTAAGAAGAAGAAGAAGAAGAAAAACACACTACTCCATACTTTACTAGAAACCTATAATTCACAGCTGTTATTTCAAGCAGTGTTCCTGGAGAATGGTCAGAGGAATATACTGGAACATTGGAAGAAGAAGAAATTAGCCAAATTCATCATTTGCGTTTAATTTTGCATTTTCATTCAATTAATTCCCCTTACTTGTCTAGCAAGACTGAACTCCTTTTTAAAGTCGTAATTCCTTTCAGCTCAGTGTAAATTATGATGCCTGAGATTCTTGGACTATGAATAATGTGGCCTATTTTGGGGGGCTGCTGTCTAACTGTTATTTTTGGATGGGAAAAACAAAAGCATTTCACACGCTCAAAGCAAAGGTAGTGAGTGTTGAAAGTAATCAATGACTTCCTTTTATTTCCTCTAAATGACAAGCTTAACAATTGTCATAGAATTCACTAGTGCATTCTGGAAATCTCATTCTGTCATCATAAAACTCTGACTATCGCAACATCTGTCTAGAGCTGGACAGAGCCCCAGTGACCCTGTGCTAACTTTGTATCCCTGGTGGTCAGAAAGCAAGCAAGAAAGGTAAAAGTAAAGAAACATGTAAACGTCTTAAATGACAGAAAAGTACTCTCAGAAGGAAACCTTTTCTTTGTTTCTTTTTGTTCAGGGCTGTCAGAGAAATTCTCTGGATGTATCTTTGCTTTCCCTGAGTAGGAATCAAAACAGAATTTTATGTCATTATACAAATAAAATTATGATAAACTTCCAACTCTTTTTTAACAGTTGATCATCCCCCCATTTTTTGTCTTTTTCCCCACTGCCTTCCTAATCACAGTATGTGGCAAAGTTTACTTTTTGTTCTATTATGATTATATTTAGGTTTGACCTTATTATAACATAAGGCAAATATTAACAGATCATTGAGGAAAGAAAGAAAGAAAGAAAGAAAGAAAGAAAGAAAGAAAGAAAGAAAGAAAAGAAAAGAAAGAAAGAAAGGGCCTTCGTCTTGTCTCTCTTAAAGCCAAGAGATTTTATTTTCCCTTTCAGTGCCACATGGGGTTAGTGTGGATATATCACCAGGTCCTTTCATTTTCTAGAATGTGCCATTTCACCCAGCCTAGAAAAATGAATTCCTGCCTCCGGACATTTTTCTCAGCAACAACAGAAAGAAATTAAATGTATAGATATACTAGTTCTGTCTGATTTATTTTCTTTAAAACTTATTAATATTCTACTAAACTTATTATTTTCTATATTTTATCTCTAGGTACGTTTTTCTTGGACTTTGGAGGCCTCATATCACTGTAAAACTACTTAGATGAAACAAAGTTTAATGAAAGGGAGTGCAGAGAAGTTCTGTTATTTTTTCTACCTTGAACTTCTAAGTCATAGACAATATCTCTTTGTATTTATTTGTGAATGGATGAACATACATTTGCCAGGAGGTGGATGATTGAATAATGAGGAAATTATAAAGCCCAATATACTTCTCTTGGCACTCAAGCAAATCAATCACTCTGGAGCACACTGGGAAAAAAAAAAAAAGACCGATCATTAAAATTTTCAGACAGGGTTTGAGTGCCTTAGACTGCAAAAAGGATTTTTTTTTTTTGCAAATCTATGGGAAATATTCCTTACAAATACAAATTAATTTATGGAACATACTTTCTCAGCTTTACAAATATTAGAATGAATGGAAATCTTAAGCATTTACTATCTCTAGCTTTTTTTTTTTTAATTTGCCTATAAACATTCAGGAAAGTTCAGAAAACTCACATATACGACACAAGTTTTCAGTTCCACCCCTTCTGCCTCAAGTGCACAAAGACAAAGCAGTAATCTATCTAGTTTATTTCTTTGAAAATGGTGTTCTTAAAGTACATCTTGCAGATAGATTATCTATCCCTCACAGCAAAGCTTCACAATGGGAGTCTAATAATTGCTCCTTTTCTAATTTCACTAAATGAGTTATAATTATTTTATGTCTGTTTTATGGTTACTGAATAGTATTAACCTAAACTCTAATTATAATATAGCTTTCAAAGAAATGTATGGACACCAAATTGATGAACAGCCAGCTTATGTAGGAACATCCCATAAAGCAGAAACACAGCTAATAGTTTTAGGAATAGCATGTTAAAATTCAGGAACACAATTCATTTGTGAATGAAACAGGATGTAAATTCATTGAGTTTATATCTTCCAAGACTAGATAGACAGGAACATGCAGTTGTGATTAATACAAATAAAATAAATTTACAGTTAAGCACAAAATTGCCATTTTCCTATATGTTTGAAACCAATGATAGATAATATAGTCCCATATCATACTCATACTGTGAGTATATAGTGGCCATCCAGTCACTTGAATTTATAACAATCTTAGCAAAATAAACACTATGTCACTAAAGCAGATTGTGTTACTGAGGCAAGGAATTTGCCTATGATGTTTTAATAGGCAATAGCTATTTTGAAATTCTTTAAGTAGGTATTTTAATATTTTAATAAAGGAAAATTGATCTTATCTATGGATTTATCATTAAGGAAGGGAAAAACAAATGTGCTCTTTAATTTAAAAAAATCCTCTAGTACTGAAAAATAACTTTTTAAAGGGAAATATACCTAATGCTTGACAAACATTTCTTGAAATATTTCCATAAGTAATAAATTAGAGAATATTCACACACAGATTGACTACATTCTTTATGCAATTAAGTGCATTATTAATTGAAAAAGTTTTGCTTTATCAAGATAAATGGCAATCCAAAGCATTCATCACTTAGCTCATGAAATCCTTACTATTTGCCTACAAATATTGACTTACATGAGCATATTTAATTCAGCACATCTTTCACTTTATTTCTTTAAATTTTGCATGGACAATGTTTATAGATTTACAGTCTGTTTTAGATATTAAAGATAACATCTAGATTTTTTTAAATTTTGAAATTGCTGAAGTATACAAATCAAGTCATTAAAGAGGTTGAGCATATTCTGGTCACTTTATGGTGGCTGGAGGGTGGGGTTTATGGCTCAGTCTAAAAGAAGAAACTGAAAAGCTACCTCTCAAAATAAAACTTTCAATAAAAAAGTTGAAGGCACATGCTATTTTATTTTTGTTGATTAACAATATTAAAATGAGTCCCTTAGCCATCTTGAATGTACACAGGGCATTTGTAGATTCCAAGTCTCAATAACTACTACCTGTGGACCATTGACTACCATTTCTAGCAATAATAAAAATTTTAAGAACAGCAGCCATTATTTAATAGGTGCTTATGATGAGTCGGGTAAGGACATTGTAATGATTATTTTATGAGGAACACAGTAAAACAAGTATTATCAATATCACTATTATATGGATGAAAAACCCAGGTCTCAGAAAGGTTAAATACCTTTACCATAGTAGTTTAATTGTTGGTGTTGAATATGAATTCCAGAATATTTTTCCCATTGTCAGCAACCAAAATGTTTTTTAAAAAATCACATCAGTCCTAATGTTTTTCTAAGACTTCAATATAGGGTTAATTGTTTCCCAAAAGACTATTCTAAACTTGCACAATCTACTGATTATTTATTGAAGACCTATAATAAGCCAAGTACTAGTACCTAGGAGTACCAAGGTAATAAAGCATCATCCCTTATCCTCAAGAGGTTTCCGGGCTAGTTCTAAAGACTGATATAAGCATTAAATTTTTATTTAATGTGATAACCCTGTAAAAAAGAAGGTTTCTAGAGTGGGGATATGCAACTCAATCTGTGGAGTCTAGAAAATACTTCCTATAAGATATAATGTTTGAACTAAATATTTAATAGTTGAAGAAGGGTTGTCAAATTAAAGTCAGAGACTTGGTATAGGCAGAGGAACCCTGCTAAAACCCTTTATCCACTCAAAAGTGAGTAGAGATATGGAAGGGTTATATCTTCTTGTTGCTTTTTGTTTTCCCTTGCAGATTGAGAAAAGAAAAATGTGAATAGCAGGTGAAGGCTGAGAAAGTGATGCAGTGATCTGATTCCTTGTCGTTTACTACTCTGTGCAACCTTGAAAATGACTTCTCAATTTCCAGATTATATTCATTTCCAGATTCTTCATTCTATCAACTAATCTCATTTTTATAATTATTATCTAATTCTTGGAATAACTGCTCTAACATAAAGTATGGATATGGCAGCTGCCAACCTCATGACTATCTAATAGTCTAGCAAGAAATGTTTTCTGTTATTGCTAATGTTCAAGTTGAATTTTGAGTTATTTTCTCATTTTACCTTGCTCCATTTCCTTATGGCTGGACATATTGATTTAAAGTCTGTGTCCTGTGTCCTTCTTCCTTTTTTTTTTTAATTCTAATAAGAGAAAAAAATTCTGTTAAGCAGCACTATAAACATCTAATATTGGTTTTAAGATCTAAATTGTTTTTGGCGTAACCTTTTGACCTTTTTTCAGTTCACAGGACTTCTTAAAGTGAGCTTATTTGAAGGGCTAATAATTTGCTTAGCTAACAAATTCCTGTGTCTCCCAGTATATCTCCTAGTACTAAACGACCTATTTATACACTAGAGAAATAATTTGATGGAGTTCCATAATATCAGCACTTCACACAACTAGCCTTTTTCTCCCCAAGTTACAAAGTGAGTTAGGTTATTTTCTCCTCACTAGACTGGCTATAAAACAACATCTGGGTCTCTTGAGTTTATCATTTTTGCTTCCTTTACACCAGTTGGGCATCCTTTATAAATTCAAAATAGGCTTCCATCTGCTAAAAGCTTTTTAACATGTTTATTTTTTATTCTTTGAGTTCTAATCCATAATGCAAAGGTTTTCTTGTTACTGTTATTTTAACAAGCCTTGTTATACAGTGTGAGAAACCACCCTGTAGTTAAGCATTTGCTCAGCTATAGTGCAAAAGTTATGCATTTTTGTTAAATGTGCCATGACCTCTCCTAAAAAGAGGAGACTTCTTCATCTGTTTGGGTCCCCATTTCATCTACAGCAGTACACTGAGGCAAATTTATGTTTTGGTTTCATGTCCTAAAATTTAATAGGGCAAAATATTAGGTGACTGTATGCTATTAAACATTGTATTTGTACTGAGGGGTACAAGGTAGAGAAAACACAGGAATCTGAAATGCTGACATGGGAATGCCATTGTCTCATTCTAACACATCCTCCTATACCCTTTTCCTCTCCATCCTTTAAATATGATCATCATGCTTTGGTAGAAGAATCAATAACTTTGTGCAACATAGCCTTCTAAAAATGACAAGCATAAAACCAGGAACATTGTCTCAAATTCCTATATACATAGACAATAAAATTACAATGAGCAATTTTACCAGAAGTCATTTTCTCAATGGTATTATATCCCATTCCCAGCCAGAACTCCTATGAAATGGAGCCATCCATGCAGCCTGTGACAAAATTGACTGATCTCTTTTTCTGGAATGAATATCCTTGTCCAGCCATGGGAATGGAATGCTCCCACCTGTATATGAAAAATTTTGCTAATCTGCTCTGTGAGCATTTATTAAAATGCAGTCTTAGTTTAAACTCAGGAATATTAAATAAGGCATAACACTCACCCAGCTTCCCAAAGAGACTGCAATTAGCTCAAGATAGATGTCATTTTTCTCAGTGCTAAGGGATCTGAAATTGCCTCATATTTATTTAGGGGCTCAAATTTTCAGTTTATGAAAAAACAAACCAGAGGAGGAAGTATGGTTTAATAAACTGAACAGAGCTTCGGGGGTCTGAAATCTACTACTTAGCTTAGTCCAGCGGCTGCTCAATCATTATTAATCAATTATGAATATTTACCAGTAAGAGAAAGAATAGATCTGTATCTCTTTCTTCATATTATAATAAGGCATTTAAGGAAGTTTAAAGGACATAACTGTTAACCATTTGAATTCATATTAATTCACTCTTGAGGGATCTGATAATCATATCATCACTACAGGGCTGTTTCTGTTAAGCCACACTTAGTCTGTATGTTCATATAGTTAGTTACTAAGATGGATTCGTGACTTTTTGGCGTTTTGCATACACCCAATTATTATTTCCTAAAGGGTTTAGTTTTTTTGTTTGTTTGCTTTCCACCCTTCAAATATTCTCATTTCTCTCTACTGTGGAGTACAGAACTATCTGTTGCATGAATTTAGGTAGAGTGATGCTTAGGATGGTGGAGTGGTGAGGCCAGCAGCATTCTAAAATCAGCCCTGCTCTGCCACTGAGTTTATGTGAGACTATGGAGAAATTAAACCTCAGTTCCCGCACTGGTAAAGCTGGAGAAATACTCTTCAACACCACATTTGATTGCTATGAGCATTAAACAGTGTAATGTATGTACAGTCTGGATCACTACACTTGACATGTAGTAGGTACTCAATAAATATTAACTAAGACTATTATCATCGTTTGCCCAGTGGCTTCTGGAGCACCCATTTCTTTTAAAAAATTGAACTGTCATGTATAGAAATGCCAGTGAGTACCGAAATAGAATTTATATTACTTTCTTTTATTTCCAAGAGGTTATGATTGTCTGCTCTGGCCTACTAATCCTTTATTTCTTATGTAACTGAGGAAGTGACTTCCCATGATTATGAGATCAGTAGTAACCAAAAACAAATAATTTTAGTTGAACTCTGAATTATTCTTTCTGGTAGTCCTTTTTGGAATTTAATACCTGAGTTTCAGAATGTTTTAATACTCGCCATTTTCACCCCATATCCTTTTGAGTCTCTATCATTTTCTATCTGTTCTCACTGGTATTAGAACACCAAATTATTATTCATAATTTAGTGTTCTACCATTTCTTGTGCCAATAATTAACTCATAAGAATTTATTCTCTTTCTGTTGGCCTTAGGGTTAAACTTCACTGTAGGAAGGATCTTCATTCATTTAGTTCAATGACATACTTTAAGCCCGTAGGTTAGTGCATGGCCAAAGTAGCTGCTTAAAAAATTTTGTAAAATGAGTACATAAATAAATTGAATTATATAAATATTGGGACAATTAGGCAATATCTAAAGCTCCTCTAATTTTAAAATTGTGAAGATTTAGTGTTATTTAACTCCCACTGATTTCTAGATTTCCAGCTTGATTGATAACTTACATGTAGAATTCTTTTTTGGCTTATTCATCATATTAAGACTATTACTCTTTTCAGCTATCAGACTGATCTTTTGGTCATTGATTTACATCCTAAACTCCCTTTCCTCACAATATATTTCTGGGTTGATGATGGTGTTCCTGGTTTTTGTTTTGTTTTGCATTGTTTGTTTATTTAAGATTTCATCTGAGAGATAGAGAGAGAAAACATAAGCTGGGCCGGGGTGGGGGGAGGCAAAGAGGGAGAGGGAGAAGCAGACTCCCCACTGAGCAGGGAGTCGAACTGGGGGGCTCGCTCCCAGGACCCTGAAATTATGACCTGAGCCAAAGGCAGATACTTAACTGGCTGAACTACCCAGGTGCCCTGATTTTGTTTTTTAATATGCTTGACATTTTACAGTTTACTTTAGCATAGGGTCCATCATTTAATTAAAAATACCCTAAATCAGCTCACATCTTTCCCTCTTTGAGTTCCAGGGCTGTTCAATCATTGAGGTAGTAAAATTCCATAGTTTATACTTCTCTTGTCTTCTTAGAAATACATCCGTCTTTAATTTTCTTCGTATTTTCCTTTACAAATCTCAGACGTTTGAATCTAGCTCATTTATCTTCAACATCTTTCCTAATCTCATAGTACTCAAAGTGGAATCCTTTGTCCACATCATTCAATATCAGCTAGCACACTGACTTAACGATGTAACTTGGTGGACTCTTCCTAAAACCTACTGACTCCATGGCAAGGGAGGTGGGTGTTCAAAAATCTGGACTTTTAACACAAAAAAATAGATGATAGTTGAGGCAAAGAACATTGCCTTATCCTATTCACGTTACATCACTATGGCTGCCTGAATTGTAATTTCCTGCTTGACTTTGATAATTTCTTGCTTGACTTTCTGTGAGCTTTATTCAAAAAAAAGTTCTATTTCATCAGACTAAACATTTCTCTTAAGGTGCAATGTGTATAAATATGTACTGATAGAAGAATGACTTCCAGAATGGCCGTGTGAAGAGGTCTGCAGATCCTCTCCCTAGGGAAATTGTCATAACTAGTGAAAATTATTTTTAAGGATAATCAAAGTCTCTGGAAATTGTCCTAAGGTCATTAAGAAAATGAAGAAATATTTGATCAAGAAAATATACTAAATCTCAGAAAGAACAGCAAGAGTTTTCAGCATTCAAGCCACAAGTAACAACCTTCTTCTCTCTTCCCAACTCAGGATGATAGAAACTCCATTCTTCACAGAGGCATCCAAGAACATAAAGCTCTCTCTCCTCTCAGGTCCTAGTCTAGAGCTACAGTGTGTCTGGGGAAAGGCAGGACATGAACATCCACCCAGATCCAGGTTGCAGATATTCTTTTCCAGGCAAGCAGCTGAGAGGTCTGGTGTTTTTGTTTTCCCCCTTAGCTCCAAATCGAAGGGCAGAAACTCTACACCAGGTATAATAGACTGAGAATACCATAACTCTTATTTTATTTATACCAGCTTGTCTGCATTGCAGAGGTTTAATGCACAGAAAAGCAAGTCAAGAAGACAGGAGGCTTCCCCACCTGTCAGATCAATGCCCTGTTGGTAGAACCGTGGTCTTACTCGTACCGAAGTGGGACACTTTCCATGCCCCAAGCTCCAAAGCAGTGTTGCAGAGGTTTGATGCAGGGAAGAGGTAGACAGTAAAAATAGAGAGCTCTGACATTCTACCTAAAACAGTTGACTTTATTTAGAGCAGAATGGGGGTAAGTGCAAGCCTAAATGCAGGGGTGGACAAAATGGAGAATATGGAGGTAAGCAATTAAGAGATGGCTATTAACTTGTATAGAGCAACAAGCTAAACCATAAAGCAGCAAGAAGACGGAGGAATAAAATAGCCAAGAAGAGCCCTCTTCAAATATTACTTCTGCAAAGGGACCCAGATTTAATTGGGTCAGAGTATGAAGCAATAATGTCCCAGGGTATTATCAAAAACAATAGAGCAATTAGCCAGCAGTTAGTGGAGGCTGATATCTGCATATGACACCAAATGGAGATGCAAGCCTTAAATGAAAGACAGAGGAATAGTCCAGAGAGTTCTACTAAAGTTATTGTCATCCTTGGGTGACTGTGCAAGGCTTTACCCTCTGAGGAGAATCATTAAAAATTACACACTGGGGTGGGAAATAGAGGATCAGTATCTAGAGTTCCTATGATATGTTATTTGAATTGTCCAGATTTAAAAAAAAAAAACATGCAAAGAAATTATTACAAAGAGGAAAAAATTTGCCAACAGAAATTACCTTTGAAATGATGCAAATGTCAGATTAGCAAAGATTTCAAAACAACCATTACAAATATATTGAAAAAAAAAACTAAAGGAAATTGTGCTTGAAGAAGTAAAGGAAGGTATGATCACAGTGTCCCATCAAATAGAGAATATTAAAAAAGATGGAAATTCTTTAAAAAAAAGAAATGGAAATTCTAAAGTTTAAAAGCACAGCAAACAAAATAAGAATTTACCACAGAGGCTAAATAGATTTTATCTGATGTAAGAAAGAATTAGCAAATTTGAAGATATGTTCATAGGGATGAACAAAAAAGAAAAGAAAAAAGAAAGTGAACAGTCTCAGAGAATTGTGGGTACCATTCAGTGCATCAACATATACATTATGGAAGTACCAGATGGAGAGGAAAATATGGAAAAAGGCAGAAAAATATTTGAATAAGTAATGACTGATAACTTTGCATATTTGATGAAAAATATTAATCTATATACACCCAAGAATCTCAACTCCAAGTACTAAAAGCATGAAGAGATCTTAACCCTGAACATCATCGTCAAGATGTAGAAAAATAAAGTTAAAGAGAACATCAGAAAAGAGATAAACAACTCATCAGGTAGAATTGAGACCCAATAAGATCGAGAGCTAACTTCCAATCAGAAACAGTAGAACTAGAAGATTGACATATTTAAAGTACTGAAAGAAAAAAAAAATACTTGTAAATCAAGAATCTTGTATCCAGCAAAACTACCTTTCAAAAAGTGAAAATAAAGGTTTAAAAAGTCCCAAATAAACAAAAACTGAAAGATTTCATTACTAGCAGACTAACCTTGACAAAAAGAAGAGGGAACGTATCCCAACTCCTCCTCTGAGGCTATTATTACTGTGATATCAAAACTGAAGACATGCAAGAAAACTACAGAACAGTATCTTTTATGATTCTAGACACAAAAATTCCTCAACAAAACACTAGCAAATCAAATCTAGCAACACACAGAACATATAGAAAGGACTGTACATCATGATCAAATGGGATTTATCCCGGGAATGCAAGATTGGATCAACATGAAAATCATTCACTATAATACAACTTATAAACAGAAGAGGAACAAAAAGCACATGGTCATTTTAATAGTCCCAGAGAAAGCATTTGACAAAACCTAACACCATTTGATGATAAAAACACTGAACCAACTAGGAAAAGGAGGAAATTTTTCTCTACCTGGTAAAGGGTATCTTCGAAAAAACCCACAGATAATATCATTATTAATAATGAAAGACTGAATTCTTTGCCTCCAAAATAAGGAACAAATAAAAATGTCCCCTCTTACCTCTTTGATTCAATACTTAACCCAGTGGTTATAGTCAAGCTAATTAGGAAATAAACTGAAATAAAAAGTATCTAGATTGGAAAGGAAGATGTAAGATTATTTTTGCATATGATGTGATCTTATAGATAGAAAATCCTAAGGAATCTGCTAAAAATCTATTAGAATTAAACATGTTCAACCAGTTGGTAGAATATAAAATCAACATACAAAATGTTCAATTGTATATACTAGCAATGTATAATCCAAAAATAAAAGAAAAAAATTTATTTATAATAGCATTAAAAAGAAAAAAAGCAATAGTTATAGCCTTAAATTCTACAAAAGAAATGGAACACTTATACTCTGAAAACCACAATGAAAGGAGGAAGTTAATAAATTGAAACATATCCCATGTTCATGTGTTGGAAGAGTCAATATTGATAAAAATGGCAGTTCACTCAAAATTGATCTAAAGATTCAGTACAACCCCTATCAATATCCTGGTTGCATGTTCTCTCTCTCTTTTTTTGCACAAATTGATCATTTGTTTTTAAAATTCACATGGAAATGCAATGTATTCTGCATTGTCAAAATAATCTCCAAATAAAGGCACAATAGAGAATTCGTATTTCCTAATTTTGAAACTGAGGACAAAGTACATTTATCAAAAAGATTTGGTCGTGGCATAGAATAGAACAGTGGAACAGAACTGGAAGTGCAGAAATAACATTTATATATTTAAAGCTGATTAGTTTTTAACAAAGATGCCAAGGCATTCAGTGTGGGGGGGGGCGGGGTGATAATATTTTCAACAAATAATGCTGCCTGTCAAAGTGCAAAAGAATGAAATTGGACACTCTTGTTCATGCCATATAAAAACTAACCCAATATGGATCATAGACCTAAAAGAGAGATCTAAGACTATATAAATCCTAGAAGGAAACATTGGTTAAAGTTTTCATGACCTTGGATTAGGCAATGGTTTCTTCATAACCAAAAGCATAAGCAGTATAAGAAAAAATAGATCACATAGGTTTCTTCAAAATTAAAAAACTTTTGTGCATCAATGGACACTATCAGAAAGTGAAAGGACAACCCAAGAATAAGGGAAAATATTTGCAAATCATATATCCGATAAGTGACTTGTATCCAAAATATATAAATTCCAGGGGCACCTGGGTGGCTCAGTCATTTAAGTGTCTTCCTTCGGCTCAGGTCATGATCTTGGGGTCCTGGGATCAAGCCCCACGTTGGGCTCTCTGCTCAGTGGGGAGGCAGGGAGTCTGCTTCCCCCTCTCCCTCTCCCTCTCCCTCTGTGTGCTTTCTCTCTCTGTCGCTCTTTCAAACAAACAAACAAACAAACTTAAAATATACATCTAAACTCCATAGTAAAAAGACAATCCAGTTTAAGGACAGGGGATTTGAATATATATTTCTCCATAGAAAATATACGAATGGCAATAAGCACATAAAAAGGTGCTCACCATCATTAGTCATTAAGGAAATGCAAGTCAAAATTACGATGAAACAACACTTCATGCCCACTAGAATGGCTATTACAGACAACAACTATTTGGCACTTTCTTGAAACATTAAATGTAAATTTGCCTTATGACTCAGCAGTTCCACTCCTAGATATCTTTATGAGAAAAAAAATTTTACACTTGAATGTCCATTGCAGCAGTATTCTTAATAGCCCAAAGTGGAAACAATCTAAATGTTCCTTAACTGATGGATGCATAAACATGTGATGTATTAATACAGTGGAATGGAATGCTACTTGGCAGTAAAAAGGAGTGGAGTAATGACTAAATGCTACAATATGGATGAAACCTGAAACCATACTAAAGGAAAGAAGCTAGTCATAAAAGACCACATATCTTATGCTTCTCTCTATATGAAATGTCTATAATTATCAAATATATGGTGACAGTTGTTTTTTAATAGTTGCCTAGGAGTAGGGGAAGGGGAGTTTGGGAGATATGTGGAGTAACTGCTAATGGGTTCAGAGTTTCTTTTTGAGATGATGAAAATTATTCTAAAATTAGATTGTGGTGATAGTTGGACAGTTCTTTCTGTGAATATACCAAAAACCACTGGATTGTAAAATTTAAGTTGGTGAATTATATAGTAGGGGACTGTATCTCCATAAAGCCAATAAAATGTTTGGATTGAGGGAATGGTTGCATAACTCTGTAAATTATATACACTTAGAACAGTGTATGTTATAGTATGTAAAAAAAAAAAAAATCCTCAAAAAAGTTGCTTTAAAAATCATATGAACTATTAATGATGGTTAATTTAGCTTTAGAAAATTTATTTATTGCGATAGGGAGTGCTAAATGAAAAATCCGAAAGGAAGGAAGTTTTGCTGTAACTGAACACAGACTATCTATCCTGGAACTGACATAAAATCCTGGCTAAGATTTGTTGGAGTATAATCATTATCAGTATCATCAACATTTACAGATGCTTTTTTGATGATGTTTGAAACTTTTGCTTCCTGCTCTGACTGTATTATCCCCGTTTTTGTCACCATATTGTAGATTGTGTAGATATGTTTTGCCCATATTCTGAATAAGACTTTTCATCATTTCTTATTCAAACTGAATTCCTTGGCCGTACAGGTTTGCAGTTGACTTCAGTTTTACCCTCACTTTAGCTTGCGCCAAAAGTCTGCATTTGCTGTAGGTATGCTTTTTAGTTTTAAATAATTGAGTAATAATAATAATGACAGTGATAGTGACAGTAAGTAGTTAATTTTCATTTTATGCTTACTGTCTGCCAATTTCTATGTACTATAAATGTATTAGTCCTCTTAATACACATAACACAAAAGAAAGGTAATATTAACTCTGCATGAGGAAAGGAAGTATAGTCTTCACTTGCAACATCTGATTACTTTGTAAGTATAAATTGCATTGTTTTCACTGTACGGAGTGTGCTATTTCTATCCTATCATACATTCTTTTAGGTAAACAAATCCCACATTTTAGTGTAATTCAGTTGCTAATTGAACCTTGATATTTATTTGTCACCAGAAACATGCATAAATATCTTTGACTAGGCATGTGTGTGTGTGTGTGTGTGTGTGTGTGTGTGTTTAGGGGGGAAGCGGTGTTTAAAGGTGAGGTCAACATGTTATATTACATCATTTTCTCTCCATAATTGAAATGTAAAGACCAATAATGAAGGCTCACTCACTTTTATGCCCTAACCTATTTGAGTTCAAAACTTTTCCATCATGTTCTTTTTATTTTCTACTGACTTTTTGGATTCCAATATTCATGTTCTAACTTTGAATTTTCCCTCACTGAAAACCCAGGGATTCCAGTGTATCTGTTCTGAAATCTTCCTCAGCTCAGCAATTCCACCCTTCCGGTCCCCTGTCTATATATTTTTTCCAGTGTGACTGCTTGTAGTGTTTCACTAATAGCCTTGAACCCCACTCTGTCCATATGCTGGCTGCTAGCCATCAAAAACATAGCTGGGGGTGGCGGGGAGAGAGTGAGCTGCCATGTTAAATCGCCTCTCTCCCTCCCTCTGGGAAAGGACCTTAACCTCAAGCACTTTCAGTCAATCATAGTCCAAGAGAGAACCTTGAAAATGTTCTGCAACACTGATTGGTTCCATAAAATATGCTGGCTGTATGCAGAAGTTGAGTTTCTTTTTGCTTATTTTATAATAAAGGGCAATACATGTGCTGTATTCATAGTAATTCAAATCTGACACAAATAATACAGCAAATAATTACAGTGACCTTTAACTCACCTCAAATTTAAACAAAGGTTAAGCTGCCCTTTACTAAAGTAAATATTTTCTGTAGTCAAATAAATGCAGACACCTTTGGAGAGGGGAATACATTGCCAAACTAAACGAATCTGAAAATTGTTACCACAGAATAATTTCAAAACATAAAGAATGCAGAACTCTTCAGCATAAACAACAGCCAGACGTGCCGGCATCTGCCATTATTAATTTACCTTACCATGTTTCCAATGGGCTTCCCCATGTGTTTGCTGGGAACTGTTGCTTGAAATGTCTGTCCAGGAGGGCAGATATCAAAGAGAAATATTAAAAGTAAGAGAATTTAGCTCTCCTTTCCATTTCCTGATTCAGTAAACAATTTATATTTTATTCCATAAAGCCGAACAAAGCCTTAAATGCTTAAGTGGTTACCATGCATATCCCAACTCTTACCAAATAAACGCAGAGGACAATGCTAACTCAGCAAAGGAAGCAGCTGATAAGTTTATGTAGTTCTCCTACTAAGGTTTAGCTGTTGGTCAGATAAGGACCAGGTGTGTTTTTGCACATTTTAATTTGTTTAGTCTATGTCTATTTTAAATAGCACTTAAAAAGGAAAGAAAAAAAAAATTCAGGGGTGGACTATGTTATATGTATACCTAGTCTTTAATTTTAAAAGTTTATTTAAAAAAATAATTACTCTCTTTCTGGGGTCCAAATGCTAATGATATGTTGACTGTGAAAAACAAGTCATCAGCTTGTTACTGCAATTGGTACCGCCTCCAAATTCTCCCTTCGTTAAAATAAGACCACCTGATGTAATTAGTAGTAGCATGCCTATAATATTTTTGGTCACAATTTAAATTACATGTCTAAATAGGGATTAAATTTACATTTAATAGGACAATAATTGTATGTTAAAAGGAAAACTAAATTTATTTCTTTTTGTTTCTCTCACTGCAGCTTTGCCAACTCTGTTATTAAGACCCAAGATGTTCTTAGAGACCTAAATTAAGGGGTTTATTTTTAACCAATTTAAAAAAAAAAATGCAAAGTCCCAGATCAATAAAACCCTCCTTCATGTCTCTCCTAACTCTGACTCAGCAAATTTTTCTACGCCTCAACCCCTTTTTGAAGTTCTTGAAACACAGTACTGGGCTGTCTACTTTCACACCAAAAGGGTGCAAATCTAGGATTTGAGGCTGATCTATTAATAACCTTGGGGAGTAAGAGTTTATTATCTCAAAGACTGTAGCTCTTCCTTGGATTCTTGCTTTATACGAAATGGCTGACACTGACCTTGACAGAAATACATGATTTTGTAATGGGAGTGTGAATGAATTCTTCATGAGAATAAAGTAACTCTGGAAGGGTACTGGACTCTTTTATTGTTGCTTGAATTCCTTATCATTCTGTGCTGTTTTATTATCTAACGTTTGATGAAGAAATCTTCTTCCTCTGTACTTTAAGGGTCTTATATTCTCCTGCAGTTCCTAACTCCTTGAATCTCCCTCTCCTGTTCCTTTCTGTTAGAGGTTAATTGGGGGTCAGGGTCCCCCAACAAGAAAACAAGGGAGCGGGGACAGCTAAAACAAAGCCGCACTAGCAACCTGTTTTACAGCTTAGACAAGACCACAGTAGTATCCTGTCTAGCAGCCTCTGCAGGAGTACTTTGCAAAACATCCTGAAACAAAACAGTTAACCATAAAACATTTGTCACTATCACAAGTTGAGGCAGTTAGTCTCTAGATGTCAGCCCAAAAGACCATCAGCACGTGAACAATCACCCTATAGGTAGCCAGGTGCATGATCAAAGCCATGGTTGGCACAACTTAGCAGCCGACCCACAGGGGCCCAGTCTCGGTGTGCTCAAGATGATTCCTTGAAAGAGCTTGCAACAACCCAAAACGGCAAGCCTCTCGGGTCCCCTTCCTCTCTGGGAGCTTTGTACTGTCGCTCAATCAACTTTGCTTTGCTTCCCACCACTCATCGTCTGGCCTACCTCTTCATTCTTTGAAGCGGTGTGACTAAGAACCCTGGGCACTAAGGGAACAAAAATCCTTCCTTTGAGGAAGAAGAAATTACCTATTACTTTCCCTGATGTTTCTTACAACCTTCCTCCTCTTCAGAAACTTTTTTTAAAGAAAAGGTGTATACTGCTCTGATGGATAGCTAGAGAGAATATATAAGAAACACAAATCCAAATCAAGAGATAAAAAATTGGTAACTTAAATTTGTATTATTCACTAGAGAGTGATGCTTCTCTGTAAGTTTTGGGTTTGTGGGAAGATACTGCTGTGAGGTTTAGATCCTTGACCCTGACAAAAATGGAAATATACCAGCTCCTCAGAGGCTCTGCCTCTAAAAAGATCGGTGAGATCTCCCACCTCTAATTGAGAGCAGAGCTCAAAACTAAAGAGTGCAACCCTCCTTGATTCCTCAAACTGGAGGTTGTAGAACTGAACTTGTGTCTTCAGGATCATGTTTTTTTATTTTCTTTTCAACTTTTATGTTATTTTCCTGAGACTTTGAGATTGTGTCTGGTCTACAATTATTTGTTTGCTCTTCTGATTCTTTGTCCCTGTGGATTTCAGTATGTGCCTACAGAGAATCTTACATATGTAAATAATCACACAAGTATCTCTAATTCTCTTCTTCTGCAACTGTTTTTCTTCTCTTAGGATGTGGAGTTAAAATGCAATTGAGTTCTATACTTAAAACATCTTCTTCTTGTCTACGAGCATTTTCTTCATAAGCAGAGTTTATACTACAGAGGTAAGTATGGCAAGACCAGGTGTATTAAAGTGATACGTAGAATCCTATTTTGGAAAATTATAGTTGTTTGGTTAAACTATAAGTCTCATGAGCAACTGATTATAATGGTTCCCAAAGACAAGTAAGATCCATCACACGGGGCAAGTGGAAGGATTTGCAAAGAAGTAATTGGATTTTCATGATGTTATGGGCTTTTATTTTTTATTTTTATTTTTTGAGAGAGAGAGAGCATGTGTGCGTGAATGGGGATGGGTGGGGATGAACAGAGGGAGAGGGCAGGAGAGAAAGAATCTTAACAGGGAGCCCCATGAGATCATGACCTCAGTCAAAATCAAGCATTCACCCCTCAATCAACTGAGCCACCAAGGCGCCCCGATGTTATGGCCTTTTAAAGGGAGTATGAGAGAGAGTTTGTTTAGCCATAAAGAAGGGATGGTATAATCAGTAAGGGGAGAAAATGCCTGAAACTAAAGATATAAGAAGAGAGCAAAAGAAAGCCAGTGAATCTGACCAAAATAACCAGGAAATCTGACCCAAAAATCTGACCACTAGTGAATTTATAGCTATAACTGGTCTGTGTTTCCAAGGTATTAGAGTATTGCTGCTACATATGCTGTGTAATTTGAAGTCACAAGGGATAGGATATGGAAGCCAACATAGAAAATACTAATTTTCTTGGAACAATATGTATGCCAGAGGGATGATAATTAGTCAAAATGAATAGAATTTTTTAAAATTTTAATTCCAATATAGTTAATGTACAGTGTTATATTAGTTTCAGGTGTACAATATAGTGATTCTCTATGTTCTATACATTACTGAGTGCTCATCATGATAAGTGTACTCTTAATCTTCTTTACCTATTTCACCCATCCCCCACCCACCTCCCCTCTGGTAACCATCTGTTTTTTCCTTCATACATAAGAGTCGGTGTTTTGATTTATCTCTTTTTTCTTGTCGTTCATTCATTTGTTAAATTAAATTTCACATGAGTGAAATCATATGGTATCTGTCTTTCTCTGACTCACTTATTTTGCTTTTAAGCCTTATACTCTCTAGATCTATCCATGTCGTTGCAAACAGCAAGATTTCATTCTTTTTTATGGCTGAATAATATTCTATCGCATATATCTTCTTTATCCATTCATCTATGGATGGACACTTGGGCTGTTTTCATAATTTGGCAATTATAAATAATGCTGCAAGAAACATAGGGGTGCATATATCTTTTTGAATTAGTGTTTTTGTAGGAATGCATAGAATTCTTAAATGTGGGTGGTAGGGATGAGTCACAAGGAGATAATTAATGTAATGCAGAGGAGGGACCAGAACGTATTGTTAAATGCAGTGATGTGAATATAATTGAGAATGAGATGCTACCAATGGTATAAACATGTCTGAGAGAGACTGGTGGAAAGGTCTTTCTGGGTTAGAGATAAACTATTTTTGCATTTCTAAAGAAGGCCCCTTACCCTTCCCAAAGACACCTGCAAACTTCTAATCATCATTTAAAATAATCTTGGGAGCCTTTTCTTGTACCTCCAAGAGAAATAATTATGCTCCTTTCTATTGCATCTGGGCTTTGTATATATTCTTGTAATGTGAATTAGCACATCATTTTATAATTGTTTCAAAACAGGGACGTTTATCAAGCGTATGTAACATTTTTTTTCTTTTCTATTTATCTCTGTAAATTACTAAGTACTTAGCACTATATTTGACATATTGTGGGTGTTCAATAAATGTTAAATGAAATTTAATTTTGAGAACCGTCCTGGCTTTAACTAAAGTTGGCCACAGTGTTTACTGATACTAAGGATGACTGAATCCTTTGGTGGGGGAAGGGATAGTTTCCTCTGTTTGTATATCTGTATGGGCAGGAAGGAAGGGGTAGTATTCTTTGACAAAGACCCCTAAAAATAGTGTGTTAATGCTGCACTTTACATATCGACTGTGATTTCACTGCCATCAATTACTGGCGATGAGGTGACCAGTTGATTTGTGTGAGGAGAAAAGTTCTTCCATTGCTAGAAAATATAAAGACTCCTGGCAGAAATTTTTCTCTAACTTCAGTCTTTTGTAAAGCTACATTTCTCTCGATTGTCCAGCATTATTTACTTCACACATGCTGTAAATAAATTTGGTTTATTTTTTTTTCTTAGTTTTTTTTTTTTTTCCTACTCTTTGCTTTGGCTGCTATGAAGCTCAATGAAGCACTGTTATCTCATCATAAATAATTTTGTGCTTTATGTCCTCTGTTTCTTTATATTACCTCTCCCTAGGACTCTTCTTATGTTTTAGTCTTTTCTCCCTTCACCTCAATTACTCTATCATATTATTGTATGATTTTTTAATAGCTATCGTGAATACATCTGGGAACAAGACAGGATATAAAGTAATTAATAAGTAAAATAAATCCAGGCACGTTAGCCCCCCATACTACCTGCCTGCCAATACCACATAATACAAACCACATTGCACTGTTTAGAATGAATGAAAGCAAAGGTCTTGAGCTGGTGGCTAACAGGCAAAATCCTGCCCACTGACATGTTTGGTTTGGCCCACACAGTGTGTTTAAAATATGAAATACTTGCCAACCTTTAGAAATCAGAAAATTTTAAATGAAATCCCGGTTTTTCTTAAGGAGGCCTATATTCCATGGCAACAACGTGTGAGTGGTAGCCCTCTTTCTCTAGTTCATCAGAGCCCCGGTACACTATTTTACTTCTGCTATATTTCAGTTGGCACTATTGTATTCATTTATATGACCTGCTAGACACTATAAAGATTTTGCTTGGGGCTCCTGCATTAATGAGATTAGCAATTTACTTAAATAAGTCATCGTTTTTCAGGAGTTTTTTATTTCTGTTAATAAAATAATGGCAGACTTTTTGTTGTTGCTTTTGCTTCTTTCGAACATGAAAAAACTAACCAATATTTTGGAGCTTACATCAGAAAAATAATCTATTTATTTATGATATTTCTACCCAGACACTGGAAGTGTTCTTATCAGGGAATTAATATTTAGGACACCTTTACTATTCAATTCATAGCCCTGAATCTGGAAATAAGGCCTTGGCCTTGTGACAGTTGTCAGAAATTTAGGCCTTATAGTCATGGATTATAATGTTTTTGACCTCAAGTGAGGGTCCTAGTAAGTCTTACTTAACATAATACTTTTAACAAGCTTGATTTTCTTTTCTTCAGTCCAGAGCAAAGTAGAAGTTTTTTTTTTTTTTTAAACACTAGGACAATTGTAAAAAGAAAAATGACAAAACATACTTTGATGCTTAAGGGAAACTACCCCTTGCCAAAAAAAAATTAATTTAGAATTACTATTTGGTGAAATTAAGTATTTTCATAAATGTTCAGTTATGTTTATATCTTGTATAAAGGAGATTGGGCACCTACCATATTGCCCAGCTCCACTGCCGCTCTGAAGCTGGCCCTTACTGGCTCATAACAGCAAACGGTGTCTTTTCCCAACTCTGTACTCACTGATAGCATGATTTTGTTTGTTTCCAAAGAGCTGATTGGTAAACATTGACCTGTACATCACTGCATCCAAGGCCTACGAGGCATTTTCCCCTCCATGTTTTTTGTGCATTAGCATGCGCTGCTGTCCATCCTTCAACTTCCTCCACTGGAAAACTCCTACTTAAAAAAAAAGAAAAGAAAAGAAAAAAAAAAACTCCTACTTATCTATTAAAACTCAATTTATGCATCAACTCCCTTGTTGAATTCTTCTCCAATTATAGACAGAAATAATTATCCATAATTTGTATCAATACTCCTCCCGTTGCATTTTATTTATTTCTTTATACTTTGCATTTTTTTCTATGTAGTGATTATTGCCATGAGATCAAGGACAAAATATTTTTATTCTCCTGATGATATACCCTTTAGTGAATCATTCCATTCAAAGCCTTAATGGTTATCCTCTTTAGATGGACCTAAATTGAATTGATCTCTTAGCAGATGAGTGACATGGACAGCCCTTCATCCATGGCATTGTACTATCAATTAATAAGGACAGGAAACTAAAAGGCAAAGGTGTAAGGTAGGAGTATGAAGGTCTAAGTTCTCCAGTCTGGCAGAGAGGGAAGGCTCTTTGATTAAAGACTGAGAGTATATTGTTCTCTGACTTCATAAGGGCAACCTAGCATGGTCTGGACATTTATATGAACATGAATGATATTTGATAGTTGTTTCAGTGAAAAACGATTAGGTGAATTGTTTCTTAGCGATATCGAACGCTTATCTGTGTTCCCTATCTTCGCATTGCAATTTCTCAAAATATAGCAACCTAAACTTTCTGTGCACCTCACACAAATTGTATGTGACAGGTCACAGTTATTTAATAGAGACTAACAGTCCTCATTCCCATAATCCATATTATTTAAATCCTCCCATGTCAGTCACTGTAGACTAAATTTGTATCCAAATCATTTTCATTCCCAGAAGTTAAATGTGATTCTGGCAAAAACAGAGCTCTTATATTATTTGGTGCTTTTATTATTAAATAATTATGCTCCAGAAGCTTCATTGCTTGTTACAAGCTCTGGATGTGAGGAAAATTCCAAAGCAAAGACTGCATCAATTTGTGGGCATTTCTTTGTCATTACCAAGTTGTTTTTCTTTGAATTTTCTTTGATTCTCCCCCAAAAGAAAGAAAGTCCATTCAGTAGCATCAAAGTGTGGATGTTTTCCATAGTGATCTGGATGGGAATCAGTAGCAGGGGGCTTCGCCTCAATGTCTGTGGTTCAAGGGAGGATGTCACTCTTCAGAGACAGTGTGAGCAACAGGGAAGCAGGGGAAGTTTCTGAATGACCTCACAGCAAGAGATGAGCGGTCAGTACTGTAATAATGGTTTACATTGGCAGGACTCCACTTCTGGGGTGGTCCTTAGTGACATTGTCAAGAATCTCTTTCATTAGTACTGTGAATACTTCAGGGACACATTGGTTGAAAGGTGAAAAGTTGGAAATGCTGCTGTTTTTCATGGCTGGGGATAAGGAGAGCCCATTTAGGAGCTTATAAGAAGCTGTTTTTGAAAGAAAATACAAAAGGCCAACACAATTTTTCATGAACTCTCAAATGCAGTGTGGTGCAGACTCTGGATTAACAAACTGCTCTCTCTCCTGTTGGAATTGTGGCTTCCTTTTAGTAGTGTGGTTTTTTGCTAGGAAATCTCAGTTTACTAAGGTTGAGAGGTTAATGGTTTAGACTATAGGTATCAGCAATTATCCAAACTGGAGTGCAAATAGTATAAAATAACTGACATGCATTTTATCAAGTTTATTGATTAAGGTTTTGTGTTTTTTCTATTTATAGAATTGAAGATTTGTTCCATGTAATGTAACAACCAGTGAAAACCTGGCATATTACACACTCCCATACATACGTGTTATCTTCCTTTTGAGTCCTTTAAATAGTAATGTCAACATTAGGGACCTAAACTCAGTCTCTGCTTTGTTGCAAAGGTGCATTTTAGTATTTTACATATTTTTAAGGGAAGGAGAGGAAAAATCGATAACTTGAACAGACATGATCTAGAGCAATTTAAAATTAATAGAACACTTCATATTTTAGGAGTAATTTACATTCAGTGTTCTGTCACTTCCAGCGAGTCTTGAAAAAGATCTGAACTTGTCTGACTGCTCTATATATCCATAAGCACATCTTTCCACATTGATTGACTAGTGTTTTAGTAGTGCAAAACTTATTGGTAGGAAATCTTTAAAAGTTATATAAAACAGTCTCAGAAAAAAAACCTTTATTTTATTTTAGTGTTATATTTTAGGTATTAATGAATATGTCATTTATTACTTAAAGTTTTTTTTGCATTTTATCTGAAGTTAGATTCTAATCCATAAATCCATTTGCCATGTTTATTTGGATAGTTTCATCCTAATTAAACTTATATTTTATGTTTTTATAATTACAAAATAATGTATGGTTATGTTAGACACACAAAAAATCCTCTGTAACATTTAGTGTTCTATCGTTCCCAGCTTAATTTTTCTACCCATAAATATGTATGTTTACAGTTATGAATTGTAGATTTGTTCCATGTAATGTAACAATCAGTGAAAACCTGGCATATTACACACTCCCCTGCACACATCTTATCTTCCTTTTGAGTCCTTTAGATATTTATTATAAACAGTTCAAATACTATAAAAACTTATGCTGAAAAAAATGAATATTTCTAAACATTTCATTTCCAGACTAATCAATAGCTTGTATAGTTTTACCAGTTTTTCCCAATCAATTAAAAGTATGTAACAATTTGTTAGATAAGTTGTTTTTAAATATTTAATAAGTTGTATTTAAGTATTTTTAAAGAAGTAGATCTATTTTATACATGCACATTTGAAATCTTTTTTCCCCTTAAAATAAACAAATATATGGACTTGTAGGTAAGTATATTCTATTTGTATTTTTTTAAGATTTTATTTTTATGTAACCTCTACACCCAACATGGGGTTTGAACTCATAACCCTGACGTCAAGAGTCACATGCTCTACTGACTGAGTCAGCCAGGATCCCCTATTCTGTTTGTATTTTTAACATATAGATTCATGCTTACTTGTAACATCGTATGCTTTTCTTTTTACTTACCAAGATAACTAGAATAATTTCTTATTATTATATAATATGTTCATGGTATTTTCTTTTAACTTCATAATACTCCATTGCAGTATTTAGAAGTAAAAATTTAAAAAATAGCAATGAACATTTTTATAATTTTGATATCAGTTGAAATATCTGCTTTTCCTCTTCCTCTTCTCTTTCCTCCTCTCCCTCTTTCTCCTTCCTTGTACTCCCCTTCCTCCTCTTCCTCTTTCTTCTTTTTCTCCTACTCTTTTCCTCCCTCTTCTTCTTTGCATTGAATTTTATCAATGGGAAATATTGGACCAAAGGACATGGAAATTTTCAAATTCTTGTAATATATTAAGTAATTTTACAATATTTATAGCAACAGTATATAAAAGTACTCGTTTCCCTGAAATTCATATTTAGATGATTTTATGTGATGTTTACCTTTTGTAATTTGCACTAGATGGTAGAACACAAATGTTGCTAAGAGTTACAATCTAATTCTCACCAAAATCTATTGATATTCCCAATAAACTACTGAGTGGTTTAGTATGGAGTAAAAGCATGGCCGCTAAAAAGCTAATGGTGAGAAATTATTCCCAGATTAGTCCTTCAGGTTTTGAGAACATAATTATAAGAATTTATAATTATAACAATTATATGGAGAAATTTAGAGTGCTTAAATAGTTACTGCACAATAAATAAGCACAAATGGCAGAATTACAACTAACGATGTGTGAAAATGTAGCCTGAAGTGGCCTAACTCTTGCGAGGTGATGAGGTGACACTCTGAAAGGAACACCTAGGAAGATGCTGTGAAAGGGAATCCCATAATGATCCGGAAGTTGGCTTAGAGGATCTGATTTAGTTATGAAGTCCTCCACAGGTTTTTTTCCACAAGGATGTAGGATTGAGGAAGGGAGCTTTTATTTTTGTTGTCATGTCAAAATTATCTGAATTACCTGAATTTTGTTGCTGGCCAAATGCCTTTTGCTTTGATTTTAAAAACGTAATTATCTAGGGGTGCCCGGGTGGCTCAGTTGGTTGAGTGTCTGCCTTCAAATCAGGTTTTGATCTCAAGGTCCTGGGATCAAGCCCCATGTGGGCTCCTGGCTGAGCAGGGAGTCACCTGTCCCTCTCTCTCTGCCCATCCCCCTGCTTGTGATTTCAGGATGACAGTGTATTGGGATTCAGAGACCTGACTGATGTAAATTTTTGGCCTGCTGCCTATTCACTCATAGGTCTATATCGTCGCAGATCTTACAGCTTTTCAGAAGCTATAGGGAGATTATCTCTGCCTCATGCTGTTTAGGTCATGTAGTCTATCGTTTTTGCAGTTCCCCAGATTTCATCACTGTTGTTGGGCTCTATCTCCCTAGAGGAGCACGGCAGACTCCTTATTTTTGTTTTCACCTCCATAAAATTTCATAAAGAGCTGGTTCTCCTTTCATTATTTTTTTTATTTTGAACTAACCTAAATGTGAATCTTTGTCATGAGTATAAGGCAGGCCTAACATGAAAGTATTAGGGGGTTTCCAAGTCTAGCCATTGATATGAAACCTGCTAGGACACTTGAAGGAAGAATCTGAATTGTAGAGATGTGAGAATCTTTTGGAATCGTAGGACTTTAGAACTGGGAGTGACCTTAGAAATCATCTTGTCATTTTTTCCTTCAATTTATTTATTTATTTATTTATTTATTTATTTATTTATTTATTATTTATTTATCTATCTCTTTGAGAGAGAGAGAGAGAGTGCACTTGCAGGGTGGGGAGTGGCAGAGGGAGAGAATCTTAATCAGGCTCCAAGCCCAGTGAGGTGAGCCACACAAGCACCCCTTTTCTCTCATTCTAAAGATGATCAACAATATGAATAAGTAGAACAGTGAGCACAGTGGACTGTACCAAGAACAGAAGGTGAGGAAAAGAAATGGTGAATGACTCTTCTGGCCATCCTTACATGTTTGATTGAGGAGTTACAGCTCCTGTGATTAAACTAGTGAGTTACCCTGTTCTCTTAATAAATGCAGGATGAATCGAAGATTGTTTTTCTATTTTCTCTTGAACATAAGACTAATACTAAGAAACATACAGAAGATGATGATTATTAATAGTAAAGGATTTCTGTATATTGTAAAGTCCAATATATGTTTTCTAGGTTTTATACTCAGAGATGAAACATACATGGAATCCCTCAATAGCATCATATTATTAGATTCACAGTTTGACATGGATTGACTTTATCGATATGTTTGCATTACAGTCTTTTTTATTTTCCTTTCATTGGTTCTGTAAGTACATACAAGATAGAGTACTATTTGGCCTATCATGCTAATGAATGCATCCTATTTAAAATACTTCGATATAAAGCTAAGATTTTATGCATCATTCAGAAAAAGGAGTTGTCTGGACAAAGATACTCACCTGGTCCCTGAGGATTTTGGACTTCCTATTTTGCTCAATGTGTGTCAAAGACAATCCACGTCATTAGTATTTTCTAGATGATTTGTAGGTTTTCCATAACAGTACTTTGTTATTCCATTGTGGTGCTATATCAAATGTTTCTTCTTCAAAAATGGCATATAATATAAATATATAGAAAACAAAATATATATTTTATGTATATCTAACAAACTGCATTTGAGTTTCCAGGATTTCAGAAAGAACTGCTTGGTATTTGTTAATGCAAATTGTTGTGCAATTAGGACATTCTGAACACTGAAAGGCAATCTAAATTTACAAAAAAAAAAGGAAAAGAATTGATTGACTTGTTCTTTCTAGTTTGTATGATGACATTCCATGAGTCTCTGGGCCCCGACCAAGGTAAACTGAAATAAGGATTAACTGACTATCGCAAAGGCTAATTTACAGAAACCACATGAGGAGTTCTGAGCACAGACAGCGCAGATAACAAAAATATTATCCACGTTGTTTACAGTGGAGTTAGTCAGTTTATTAGTTGGAGTGCTTCATTATGTATAAAAGATGCCAATGATAGTCTCCTAGTCAAAATAAACAGGCATAAAGTGTTCTGCATATACAATTAGTGGGGAATAGTTACTTTGCTATTTATTTAATAATTGACCATAAATGGAGTCAAAGTGCAAAGGGAAAAACTAAAAAAGCAGCCCACTAAGGGCTTTTTGAAAGATTGATAAATAATGTGGAATCTCAATTAGGCTGTAGAAGGAATGCAGATATTAAAAATTTGGTCAAGAATCTAATTAGCTGGAGGTAATTAAACAGTCTCACACGGGGTCATTAATCTTTCCCACAGACCTTTGATGTTTTGCACACTGTCTCCTAGTCATTAATAAAATTCATAACACTCCACTTTGTGCTGTTTTATCATCATGTTTTTTCTCTGTAAGAGCATAGAGCAAGTGTCATTGTATCACAAGGGCCTTACTTTAGTTAATTTCTTTTCCTCCCCCCCCCATGCTTGTTAGGATTAACCATTTAATGATCCAAACAAAAAGCAAACACATTTAAACTTGTCCTTAACTTTGGTAAGTAATACAGTTTTACAACTTTGTCATCATTGTATTAAAAAAGAGAGAGAGATTTCTGTTGTTCCCATGCAAATGTTTCTTAGAAATGTTAAATTATAGTAGAGCTACATTTAGTTATCTAAAGATTTACACAGTTGCACATTACAGCTGTAACTTTTCAAAAACCAGAACAATTAGTTAATTAAGAAAAACAGACTAAATAGAAATTGTGGAACATAAACTGTACATTGAACAACAAAGGAAGAGAATGTCATTTCACTAGTTTATTCCAATAAGTTTCAAAGTAATGCCGTATTCAAAACTGGCTGTGCTATAAAGGACAAGGAAAATACAAAGATTGCATTTAGAAAATATGATTCCTGTGATTGGGAGAAAACATTTTATTCATGTTCATAAATGCAATGTTTGTATATTTATTCTTTTATTTCAGTTTTTAACAAAATACATTTCTGAAAAAAAAATCTTGTTTTACAGAATTAATTGTATTTATAATAGAGCCCGTTACTCCAAAAGCCATTCTACCTGTCCCCTGGTAGACTATATTGAATTAGCAGAGAATGCTGAAAGAGATTAAGTAGTTCTGATCATTTCACTACAGGGATAATGTTCTCACAATGATGGCATAAGAGAATATATAGGAAATGAGATACTCATTTCAAAACACCTGAAGAATTCATAAGCATTTGTTAAAGAAATTCGTTGAAAAGATGTCTGCAGAATATTAAACACAGAAAATACCATTTTATGTTAATTGGTTGTTTCTGATGTGAAGATTGTCAAGCCACTCAGACACCCCCCCAAAAAAAACCCAAACTACAGTCATATGCCTAGGTAATGAAATTAACATTTCTGGAAAAAAATCACTTGCTTTTTAAATTTTAGGAGTTATTAGATATCATCTCTTCTGATAGAATTTGTGTGGGTGAAATCACAGCATACTTTCTTTTTCAAAAATAAATGCTTATTTTCCAAAGAATTAGCATTGCTCCTTTTTAAAAATAAGTCATTTTTTACCTAAAGTAACACAAGATATTTGCATAAAATGAAATTCTATATTTTGAAAATGTCATTGTAACAGACTGTCACATATTAATATCTATACACACCTCTGTTTAAACATCAAAAGAAAATAAATTTAGACAAGAAAAATATGTCATTAAAATCATAAAACGAAAGCTCATACTAAAGAAACATGTTTGACTCTTCACAAACAGTGCATTATGTAAGATTGAGATACAATCCATTAGTCATAATGTGAAGAGAAAAAACATATCAGCTTCATGTACAAAAAGGAGTTGCTTAGAAAATCCACGTGGAATCCCCAATCAAAAATAGAAACACCCACTCACATTGATTAAAATTTAATAGTGATTTGACTAATCAGTATGTTTATTCTAAGCAATTACATAGTAAGCCTAATTGTTAAATTTGTACAGCTTTATTATTCTCGATCCTCCAGTGACATAAATTTAAAACAGGTTGAAGTTAATGGCTAAGGGAATGTAAATAAAATAGTTAAGTGTTTTAAAATATTAACGGGCTTGATATCGCACTGGAGTAACAAAAAATGTTTAGATCACATTGTGAGCATCAGACCTGTGTAATGGATTCTGCAGTTTTTGTTTATGGAGCAATTAATTGTCTTAGGTGAGGTCCTAAATTGGATATCTGTTTTTAAAGATATAAAGTAACTTCAAAGAACACAAAAAGTATAAACGGAATTTATTGACACTGTATTTGCATACAATTTTAAATGGAGGAGTTTACATTTTATGCTATGTATCTTTGTGCCTATGTGTTTGTGTGAGCTTAAGTCATGTCATTTTTATTGGGTATATTTCATCCAGGAGATATCGTCTATCTTAGAGAAAAAAATGAGGAATGGACCACATATTAATGTAATTTATCATTATGTGGCATGTAAAAACACACATATAAAAAAGCAGTTTTAAAACATAGTGATTTAACTGTAAATAAAAAAAACATGTATTTAATAATAAATAGCAAAGTTGCGTTTTCATGAGAAAAATAGTTAAAATCCATAAATACTGAAGCATTTAGAACTTTGCTGTTTTAATATTTAGGTGGTTTATATGCTCTACTTGTGTTAGCTAACTGATTAATGTGTGCTTTGAATAGTCTGCTCAAAAATCTAGAAATATATATGATTTAACAGAGAGATATTTTGTTAAATTTATCTTTACCTCTGTGGGTCCTAGAATTTTAATCTATTTCTTTAAGAGAAGAGGAACAAGGGACAAAAAAGGAGTTCAATAGTGTGAGTGTTTGAGGTTCAGTACCACCTCCCCATTTCCTGGTTAACTGTAAGGTCATTCCCCAAACAGCAGGGCATAGGGGAAATATACAATTCTGGAATCATTATATCATTTCCTGTCCTGTTTCCTGTCAACTGTTTCTGCCAGAAATGGCTAATAATGACCTATTTTCACCAAGCAATAGGAGAAGCTGAAGTCAGAATTAATGTCGTAGACAGATCTCTTTCCTAAATGTAGTTATAAAATCTGGACTAAAGAGGGCAGGAGATACTCTATAAAAAAACTACAGAAGACCCAGAAAAAATCTCTATGAGAAAGTCATGCATACATCTGAGTATATGATAAACTGATTTATTTTCAATAAAACCGGTATAAATGCCTTAATTACTTTGACGCCTTGATTAACTGGAGTTTCGGCGATATATGTAGGTACTATGAGCTCTCCTTACCCTGATCATTCAGCTACTTCACTGCATTTGTATTGGAGGTGAATGTTTTTTATACATTCCTTTAGATTGTAGTTTCTTCTGGATCTATTAGGAGCAAGGAATAATAGCCTTGAACTAGAAAACATGTCATTCACTTAGTTTAAAATATGAGGTCTTTTCTAATCTTTACTCCATCTTCAGGCTTAGGTTTTAAAACCCATGACAACATATGTCACAAATGGATTTCTTTTCAAATTAATGTGAATTTCCATGGTTGTACTAGCTAAATAGAATTCTTACCTATTCAGTGCAAATTCATGCCCTCCTATTTCCTTTTTAAATTTTATAAATTTATCTGGCAAATTACAAATCTGAAATCAGTCAGAAAGTTGAGATATTGATGAATGATAATGATCATCAGGTGTAGGTTGGTATTCAAGATATATTACTGGGGCGCCTGGGTGGCACAGTCATTAAGCATCTGCCTTCGGCTCAGGGTGTGATCCTGGCATTCTGGGATCGAGCCCCACGTCAGGCTCCTCTGCTGGGAGCCTGCTTCTTCCTCTCCCACTCCCCCTGCTTGTGTTCCCTCTCTCGCTGGCTCTCTCTCTCTCTGTCAAATAAATAAATAAAATCTTTAAAAAAAAAAGGATATATTACTGAAAAAGAGACAAGTCAAACTACCTCTTTCTTTACCTTTAAGTGGCACACATATTTATTTTAGTCTGTAGATATCTAGTTAATCTGACATTTCCAAAAACATTTGTAGATATTTAGATTAGTAAACAGGGAGATGATTCTCTGAAACAACTCGTACTATATTTTTCATATGGCTCCTATCCAGTTTACTATTATTTGCAGAATGCCAAATTTTAACTTTTTAAAAATACATCCTTAGAAAAATATTTAACAATTATTGGGATACTTGACTTATTCTGACAATAAGTATTTTTTTTTAAAGATTTTATTTATTTATTTGATAGAGACAGCCAGCAAGAGGGAACACAAGCAGGGGGAGTGGGAAAGGAAGAAGCAGGCTCCCAGCGGAGGAGCCTGATGTGGGGCTCGATTCCAGAATGCTGGGATCACGTCCTGAACCGAAGGCAGATGCTTAACAACTGCACCACCCAAGCACCCCAATAAGTATTTTTTTCTAATTTAGTTTACTTTAAGATAAAATTTAACTTCTAATTATGAAGGATGTTACATTAAATAATTATTATAATCCTTGTAATGGATCTGAACGCATTTGATTGACCAAATAAGCTTAAAACTTGAACAGCTAAAAAACAAAATCAAAGTGCTTAACCTTATTAACAGGATAATGCATTCAGGTAGCTAAAGATAGTCCACCTGTATTGAGTTTAACACTGAGTTTAAATGTCTGGAAAATTTGTCCACCTGGGACAAATTTTGTAATTCCCTACCTCTCAGCACATCAGAAGTAAATATTGGCCCTATACATTTGGATCCTTCTAAGTAGTGGGTACTTTTTTTCAAGCAGAGACTAAGGTAAATAGAGGCCAACCTTCTCTGGAATTTAGATGAATCCAAGAGCTCGCCACCCTCCAGATCACAAGGAAATGGGCTGTCGGCCACACTTGCCCATGTCTGTTAAATAACTCTTTTTATATTGGGTCAATGAATCGGAGACAACTCCTTAATGTCTGTCACTTGTTTAATTTTTCTGTCATACAAAGACCAGATTTCTGCTTATTTGAAGAACTGGGGGAAAGGAAGCCATCTCTGTTCCAGTGGAAAATAGCTTGCAGATAGCCATGGTAATAATCAATGAGCTTATGGGCATGGGTGAATATCCCTGCATTCATAAATAGTAAATTTCAAATCTAACAATGGAAAGAGTATTTAATGCAAGTTTTATCCTTCTGTCTGTGGTCTGCATGTTATATTGTGTGAAACATCCAAAATGAAATTTCTGAAAATTTTACATAATTAAAACATTCTCATAACATCTATTGATCATAAAGTTAGAAATCAGTGACCCTTAGATTTCTGGATGTCATGTGGGTTATTTTGGGCTTGCTGATGTCCAGGTTGTTTCTGCATAACTTGGTGTCTGGAGCTGAAACCTTCCTAGATTCGCACTTAAAAAGTTCTTATGAAGTCTGACCTGATACCTAGATGAAGCTCTCTACAGTAGCCTCACTGATCGCGCTAGGACTACGTAAGGTGCCAGCAACTACTATTTTTTTTTAAGACAGAGGAATAAGAGAGGTAGGGATGATATGGAAACTGCGTTATCATTTTTTGCTTAAATCAGAAATTCAGAGGATATGCTCAGGATTGTTTCCTTAATGGTCCCTGGTTAATAGTGGGCAGGAATAATACCGAAAAATGTCCATTGAAGTTAGGCTAACAATGCTGCTTAAAAATTAGATTAATTATGTTCTTGAATAAAAAATATTGACCTGAATTTTAAACAAGTGGTATACTGTGTAAGGTGGGAAACATTAACCAGGTTGTTTTATTTTACTTCATGAAGATTTAAATTACGTTTAATTTTTAGATGCAGTAAAAAAAATATGTGATTTTTGCCAAATTGATTCTTGATTAGGTATGACTATAAAGTAGCAATGATGATTTTTAAAAAAATACACAGATTTTACAAAGTTAATCATTAATATAGGTATTTTAAGTATACTTAGTACTATCGATCATTGGTTACATGAAGTGTTTATAATTTCATTTGTGAATCTCTTCGGATCTCCTTTATCACTTTTTCTTTTGCTCTGTGTCTGTCACAGAGCTCAGTTTTGTCCCCAGTTCTAGTCAGCATGATAGGGTGAAGAAATACAGATTTTAACCTCATGGAGTTTCAGTATCTTTATCTGAAAAAAAGAAATAAAAATAATGGCTATTATCACAATTCACTTGGACTGTAATTTTTGGCATTACCTTTATCTCAGTTCCTTCAAAAGATATTGAGATATTTGAACAATAGCAAGATAACTGGAAAAAATGTATAACCACACCTTTTAAGAGGATAACACCCATCTAGATATATGAAATCTGAATTATTATTTAAAGTCAGTCACAAGGATTTAGAACCGTTCCTCACATATAATCAATTTCCTTTGACTCGGTTTATACACAAGTTGGAACAAATGAACTGTAACACAAGGGTTACTTCAGTACTCACGGCACTGTTTCTGTTCCTCTTCAGGTAGTCAAGATCCAATATTAAGATATAGCAAAGAGGAGGAGCCAGCATCATCAACCCAGTAGAACAACCAATGAAAATATGTTTAGTTAAGGAGCAGGAAGTTGTGCTGATACTTAATTTTAAAATTTAAAAATGTAGCTTATTAGTTTACAATTCCCAAGCTCCTGTGTATTTTTCAGTGCAAAGAATACTTAGAAATTATAATGTTTTGTTTTTATCCTGTCCTCTTTGAACCCCCCACACAAAAAAAATGTCCAGGTCATCCCCCAATTGAATAAACTGGTATAATTACTTGTAAAATGTTATCAGAGGGAGGTGACTGTCCATGTTAACATGAGAGGGCATTGGAATAAAAATAATAGCTTTTGATATTCATCTAAGCAATGTCTACCAATAGCTCTTGCCATGGAGGACAATGGGGAATGACCTTGTTTTCCTTTCTTTTTGAGTTTTTAGTCTAGTTCTAAGTGTGTGCAATTGTGTGCAATATCAGAATATCTTTTTGCTTTAAACTTTTCTTTCCACCTTCCCCTCTTCATTTTTCTTTTGACTGCCTTCCAGTTTTCCCCTGAACTCTGTCCCGTCTGTGAACTTTTAACCCACCATTTGAACTCCAATTCCCTAAGAAGAAGACTCATTAACTTTTAATTGGGGTTGGAATACAAAAAATGTTGGTTCTAGGGAATTGTTCTAATTTCTTTCCACCTTACCTCAAGCTCATTACCTTCAAGACATGTGCTTGAAATATGTCATGTAAAACAAACAAACAAAAAACCCCCGAGAATTTAGTTGCTTGGTGTCTTTTTTATTTATCATGAACTTTATGGAAAACAGTGGAACAGACATATTGGAGAAGTCTTACAGCATCTGAAGAAAACATGAATTCAGAATTTGATGAGATGTTTCTTGGTCTTAGTAGGTTTGTTTTTATATGGTGATCTGGGTTTATTTCATTATTGACAATTATTAATTTTTTTAAAATGAGACCTTCACAAAGAACAGTTAAATTTAGTAATTTCCTGTGATGGATTTGTGTGTGTGTGTGTGTGTGCGTGTGTGTGTGTGTGTGTGTGTGTGTATGTGTGTGTGTGTAATGGCTTTTTAAAAAATTATTCTATGATATTATTCTACATGTTTAACAAGTTAATGGTAAAAAGAAAACACATTTTTAGGCAGCAGCATAGTGAACTTCTAAATATTAATGACTTCAATCATAATTTGATGTAGGCACCTCCAACGTCAGTTGTTTTTTAATTTTTTATTTTAATTTTTTAAATTACCTAATTAATTAAATTTTTGAAGTATAGTTGACATACAATGTTATATTACTGTTAGGTGTGCAACACAGTGATGCAACAAATTTTTGCATTATGCTATGCTCACCACAAGTGTAACTATCATCTGTCACCATATAATGCTTTTACAATACCATTGACTATAATCCCTGTGCTCTATGTTTTAATTACATGAATTATTCTTTCCATAACTGGAAGCCTGTATCCCCCCTCCCTTTCACCCATTTCACTCATCCCCACCCCCGCCCCACAACCATCAGTGTGTTCTCTGTATTTATGGGTCTGTTTCTGCTTTTTGTTTGTTTTTTGTTTGTTTTGTTTCATTTTGGTTTTAGACTCCTGTAATGGCTTTTTAAATATTGTAGAGAGGTTTACTTTTTAGCCATAATTTCTAAGGAAAAATAAGCTTTATAAACACCATTTTGTATGCTTGGATTTGTGTTCATCAAATTCATTTCTTGCTTCTCTTTTATTATTGTAACAGATTCAATATGTGAAAATATTCTGTAAATTTAAGGTTATTTTGTGTATTGAAGTATTTTCAATTAAAGAAATATTTCAATTAAGAAATATTTTGAATATTTGAATATTAAATTTCATAGTGGGTGAAAGTATACATTTAATGATGACTAAGTAATTGAGAAAAAAATTGCTCCACTGCATGTAACGTTTTGTTCTTCTTTTAAAAATGTAGTTTCTTTCAGCTTGGATATCACTCAACCCCTGATACCACACAAAAATAAAGCATATGACCAAAAGTATGAAAATCTTGAAGTGTGACTTTTCTTAGGGTTATAGCTCAGAAACAAGACGCCAGATCCCCATTAAATCAGCATTCTTTCATATGATCCAAATCTCATGTTGGGTGAAATGAGTAGCTGTGCCTGAAAAATTTGCAGTAATGAAGTTATATTCCCTGGAGTGTAGAATTTTGGACCTATTTGGGGGATAAATTTAAAATTTGTCTACTTGATAATTTTTTATCTTTTTTTCTTGATTTTTCTCTTTTGTGATATTTACTAATTATTCCTGAATCTAACCATATAGAAGAAACATTAAGTAAAACTCTCATTTTTGTACCACTCAACATATATATTTGATGTTAGGTCAATCTAGAGTCAAATGGGCTAAGGATTTTGGAACAACAAAGTAGTATTTGCCCAGGAATTGGGAACAGTAGAGAGGTATGAGTATTTCTAAAAGATTAATCACAATATTAAATAATCAGTATAAAAAAGGCACTGACAATTGGACTGGATACTGTTATATACCGGCTATAATGAGTAGTGGTATTTCTCAGAGGATTGGGCAATTTGAGATCTTCCCTTATAGACTAGTACTGATCACTTGGCAAGGAACTGGTCCACACTATAAAAATACCTAGTTTAGAATTAATTTATTTTTCTTATAACAAGTATTGTGATCACACTGTTTTTTAAAACATGAAAAATAACTATAAATGCACAGTTTTGAAGTACCTTATTTTCCTATCTTATGCTCCAGACAGTGTCATATTTGCTTAGGTAGTGGAAAGGCCAGTCAAACAGACACACCATTGTGATCACCAGTTGACCAACAAGCTGGATCCTGGCAATTAGAGGCTCCTCTCCCCTTCCCCTGTCCTTGAAATATGTGTTCCCCTTGCCTTCCCTCTTCCCAGAAGCTGCTTCAAGAATACAGCCTTGGTATTGAGGCTATCTGGATTGCGTACATGACTAAACCCAGTTAAGGCCTCTTTGTGAACTTAGATTCTAGTGGGAGGTATAGAAGTCTACTTGTCTTGTGGCCATCCAGAGCAAGGCTCAGGACCAGTAAGTTCTCTTGCTTACTAAGTCTGCCACCTACCAATCTGGAGTGGTCTGCTTCTTTCCTTTGGTTGCCTTGCCCTCCTCGAATGATAGTTGATTTTAGATTATACTCAGAAGCTCCCGAGGAGATTTCAAACTAACACATACACATATGTACATACATACAAAAATAAAACAAAATACGGTAAGATCATGCCTGGCATATGATGCTGTAGAACAAATAGACGTCAGAAATGGGGAGTCCAAATGAAGCATATTTTGAGGAAGTGTAAATTTCAGCACCTAAAAAACAAGCAAAAATTTGACAGGAAATACAGCCAGGTTTACTTCAGCAGCACAGATCTTCAGGGAATCTGAAGCATATTTAAGGGCCCCTTTTGTCAACCTTAGCCCTCAAATTTCATTTTATGCCTGAGGGATGGTAGTTTAGATTACTAGGTATCCATCTGATTCAGAAGAGCTCCTATTTAGCCAACTGGAAGTTAAAAGAGTTCAAGGCATCATGCTTAACCAGCAGCTGGTGTATCTTTAGCAGGTATAGATATATTCTGCAACACTATGAAACTTTAATTTGGAAGATTGACTCATCTTGGACAAAAGAGCTTTGAGATTTCATGTTCTTTGTTGATGGGTCTTTAAATTCTGAAAATCAAGTTAGTTCTTAGTTCATTTCACGTGTATTTCTTTCTATCCTTATATCTTTATGTGATGGCGTGGGATGTCCTCTTAAGCTGCAATTATTTGGGGACATATTCTCTTTAATTCAAGAAATAGATGCAAAAAATTAGGCTTGAATTCCTGGCTCCATGCCAATGACTAACAGTTCTCTTTAGCTCTTTTTCTGGGCTGCTGCTATAACTGGATAGATGATGGTGACTTTTAATGGCTGCTTTGGGGCTTGGGGAAAAAAAAATATATATATATGTGTATAGAAAAGAAAGCTATTAAGGACAGGAGATTGTTGAAAGCTTTACTGACTTTCATGCTGTGAAGAGAAGAGGCCAAGATACCTTATGCTTTTGATGCCTGAGGGTCACTAACCAAAAAGGGAAAAGAGAAAAACACACTCACATGTTGGGGCTCTGATTTGAAATCATTTTTCTTCTTTCCATCTCTGGGTACCCAAATAGGGTCAAAAAGCCAGCACCTCAGTTATTTCGTTGAAAGGTTAACAAATGTCTCAACTTTCAGCACATATTCCCACAAAAGTGAAAACTAAGTAAGTTGAGCTTCAAATCACTAATGCTCTCTTCCTGTTACAACTGTAGCCTCATGGTGAACTTTAGAAACAGGTTCGAATTTTTCATAATAATTTTCCCCTGACATAAGTGGTAGATAATTAAACTAAATTCTTCCCCTCACGAGTCAGGTTATTTCTGCAGTGGGATAAGTCAGAGTGGTTTGAAATGTGATCTAACGTTCAATCAAATGTTATCTCTTCTTTAAAAAATGGTATCCAAGTCAGTCATTACATGTATTGTTTGCATTTACGAGAAACTATGAGCCCATGTTATGGCCAATACTATCATCTTGCGAAATCGCAAATGTCTTGATTTTTTTTTTTTTAAGAAAATGAAAACAGTTCTCTTTGTGTGCCTCATGAAACTCTTTTGGCACCACCATTAATGATCTTGGGTGGAATGGAATTGAGATTAGTCAAAATAGCTACTACTGGACAACTGCCAAACATCAAAGCAAGGCAAACAGAATATGTAAACTCTGTAAATACACTAATTTGAATTTGTAAGAATAAGTTTAGTTTATTAAGTGGGAAAAAGAAAAAAAAATTATTGTGAGATAAACTTTAAATACTGTTGGGTTTAAATATAATGTAAACGATTGCAAGGTGGGAGAATGATCATACATTATTAATAAATATTTATTCCTTGATTAAAGTTTAGGAAATATGTATTTATATTGCTTCTAAATTATATCTGTGGCTGAGTCCATGCAATCAAAACTTTCTAGATGCTTAAAAATGTATAAGTTTTCTGTGAATTTTAGTCCTTCCTATACATTACAGTTCCATGCACATGATTATTAGTTATTATGGACCTGTTTACACATTGTACTGCCCCTCAACTGAAAAAGATGTGAATCCTGTTCACAACAAAGTCATATTTTTAAAAATAAAGGCCAGAAAATTAACAAAACACAATATTTCTGTTATTTTGCTTTGTTTTGTTTTTGTTTGTTTATTTATTTAATTAATTAATTTATTTATTTTGTCCACAGTTCTGTTACCTTTGGGCTGATAAACATATAACTATGTGATTATCTCACTACTGAAGAATGGTAAGTTTCTAATCTCTCAATATAGTGCTTTTCCTTTCTAGTACTCATTTGTCTGAAAGAAAACAAATACACATTCACTGTAATGACTTAACTTCACATGGTAACATACGTTATTGAGCAGATTGTATATGTTATCTTGTTTTATCCTCTTTTTATAGTGTAGGTAGGTGGAAACGTTATTATGGTTAGTTTTAAAGAAGGAAATTTAGACACATAAAAGGGAAGTGATCTTTCTAAAATCACAGAACTAGTTGATGACTTATTTTTATTCTATACAAAGTAAAAAATTAAGTACAGTGTCATGCTTATTTAATTTTAAGGTAGGTATATTATCTTCATTTTACATTTGAGGAAAGAAAATGTTAAGAGTTAATTAACTCGCCCAAGTTTATGCAACCAGCAAGTGGTAATGTGAGATTCTAACCTGGCTAAGGCTGACTTTAAAAGTCATTCTTCTTCAAATATATATGGTCTTTAGATTTGGTCTATTTCTTTTTTTTTTTTTTTTTTTTTTTTTCCAATTTTTTTTTTNTTTTCAACTAGTTACAATTTTATCCTTTTTTTTGGTGGAGATTATGACTCTCAATTAATGGATCTCAATTTAATACAGTCATAAGTATTTGTAGAGAAGTAGCAATTGTATGCTTCATTTGCAGATGGTTAAGATGTGTTGTTTTATTTATATGTTATTAATTGTCACATTACAAAAATCTGAGTGGTCTTTTAAAGAAGTATTGCATCAAAGAAATATTGTGTCTGTGCATAATGGATGGCTGTCATTGCAGAAAGGAAAAATAAAACTAACCAGAATAAAATTTCAAGCTAAGCAAGGGACTTTTATCTTATTAAATATAAATCATGTTTGCATAATGTTCCCATAAAATAAACATAAAAATATAATAATATAACAATGTTCTTGTAATAACTAACCACCTTAGGAAATAATATATTATACATACTATTGATATTTCTGTGTCCCTTGTTCAAATTTATTCTTCATTCTCTTACTGCTAGAGTATATCACAATCAAGTATTCATCTAACATATGGCTATACACTTTAAAGTATATTATGTGTCAATAAACATCATGTAGTGTTATGTCATATATTTTAAAATATAAAACCACCCTTTTGAGGCATAAGAACACAGGCTTGCCTGGACTGAGGTCAAAGCAGGGCAACAGATAAAAGTCCCTGTTCCTCACCATCAACTGAGCAATCATCTAGTAGCAAACAACAGCAGAGAGTCACACAGGAAAAGCAAGAGAGTGGAGAGAATGCATCTGTGTCACAAGCATGTAAGTAAGAATGAAAGCTCAGGATTGAGCAAGATCTATGAAAAAATCCTTCTGACTCTTAAGTTCAGCCAAAAAAACCTCACCACTAAAGAAATTTGAAGCCTTTTGTGTCCTGGAGGTAGTAATGGCAAAATAGATAGATAGATGGTTAGATAGATAGATAGATAGATAGATGATAGATAGGCATATAGGCAGATAGATCAATGGATAAACAAAACAGCTAAAATTACAAGCCTGAAAAAAGATCCATGTTCATTTGCACACATAAATACTATTTTTTTTCAGTCTCTACTGTTTTGTACATTATGATACACACTAGATGAAAAATTACAAGACAAAAAAAGAAAGAAAAATTAGAAAAATTCACCCATTCTAAAGAAAGTTATTAACAGAGTCAGACAAAGATATGATCCAGATGTCTCAATTATCAGAATCAACTTTAAAATTATCATGATTAATATGTTAAAGAGTACAGTTGAAAAGATGGGTATCAGGCAGGAACAAATGGGTAATTTCAACAGAGAGAAGAGAACTAGAAAAGTTAAATGAAAATGAGAAAAATGAAAGGAAAAGGTAACAGCAGTGAAAAAAAATAGCTTCAAAAGCGGCGCCTGCGTGTCTCAGTCGTTAAGCGTCTGCCTTCGGCTCAGGGCGTGATCCCAGGGTTCTGGGATTGAGCCCCGCATCAGGCTCCTCTGCTGGGAGCCTGCTTCTTCCTCTCCCACTCCCCCTGCTTGTGTTCCCTCTCTCGCTGGCTGTCTCTATCTCTGTCAAATAAATAAAATCTTTAAATAAATAAACAAATAAATAAATACTTTCAAAAAACTTACCCTCAAAACAGCTGAGGAAAGTAATTAAAATTGAAAATTAGCCAATAAAATTATCAAAACTTAATCACAAAGAAAAGAGAAAAACAGTACCCAAAAGCTATGATGAGATGGAAACAAACAAACAAACAAGAGAGCGCACAATTTGAAATAAAATATCAAACTGTCTCACAAGAAAAGGAGAGAAAGCATATGGAAGAAGAAAGGTTTGAGGGATAATAGCTAAGAAATTTCTAACAATAATGAAAGATATTAAACCACAAAACCAAGAATCTCAGGGAAACCCAAGCAGGATAAATAGGAAGGCACACATACACAATCATATACACATAATATTCAAATTTTCAAATCGATTTAAAAAAAGACAAAATGAACATCTTGCAAGTGGCCAGAGAGAAAATGAACATAAGAAATACAGATAACATGTGTTCAGAAACAATGCAAACCCAAAGGCAATGAATGCACATTTAAAGTACCAAAATGAAACAAACACACACAGGGTCAATTTAAAATCCTGTATACCTCAGGGACGCCTGGGCGGCTCAGTCAGTTAAGTGTCTGGCTCTTGACTCTCTTTCTCTCAAATAAATCTTTACAAAATAAAACAAAATAAAATCCTATACCACAGAAAAATATTTTTTCAGAAAATAAAGGGAAAGTATAAAGTATTATTTATTTATTATTGTGGTTACGTATTCTGTGTTACTTGATTTATAAGAACTTGTTATGTCTTTAAGACTTCTATGTTGCTATACATTACTAGTTCATCTTTTTTATCCATTGTAGGATATTTAATTGTATAAATTTAATTTTAAATTCCATTATTGCTGATAGGCATTTAGTTTTTTGTTTTTTCTCTATTATAAACAATAATAAGTACAATTTCTCTTTGTCTTATGACTGGGAAAGAAGTCTCTATATTCTGTACATTAATCCTCCGCATTGTAAATGTCTTTTTTTGCAGTCTATTTTTCTGCCTTTTATGAAGTCTTTTGATGCATGGAAAATTTCAGTTTCATTTAAATCAGTGTAAAAATATTTCTCTTATGGTTTTCACTGTCTAAGCTTTATTAAAATTATTAATCTCTACTGTGTCATCCTAAAAATATTTTCTTCTTAATATTTCAAACTTTACTTTTCAATCTTAGATATTAAATATGCCTAGTATTTATTTTTAATGCTAACTAAGGTGGTGAGTAAATCTTTATTTTTCTTATGACAAGGTGTTGTAAAATATTAGACCATTATTCCCCACTAAGTTCTCAGTTGTATTCAGGTATTAATTAAATGTAACAAAATGCGGGGCGCCTGGGTGGCACAGTGGTTAAGCGTCTGCCTTCGGTTCAGGGTGTGATCCCGGCGTTACGGGATTGAGCCCCACATCAGGCTCCTGTGCTATGAGCCTGCTTCTTCCTCTCCCACTCCCCCTGCTTGTGTTCACTCTCTCGCTGGCTGTCTCTATCTCTGTCAAAGAAATAAATTTAAAAAAAAATCTTTAAAAAAATGTAACAAAATGCATTTAGTTTAAATGGTATAAATTAAGTTTTCACATATATATGTACTCATAAAATCATCACTACAATCAAAGATAAAACTGGACTCCCGAATTTTTCATGACCCTCTGTAACTTCTTCTTCTAAACCTTCCTTGCCCACTGTGTCCCAAAACAATTGCTTCATATTTTTTTTCTGTTCCCCAATTTTTTTTCTTATTCTCAGGGAAGCCAATTACATGTATATTAGGCTGTTTGATGTTGTTCCACAGGTCACTAATGATCTATGCATTTATTTTCAGTCCCTTTTATCTGTGTATCATTTTGAACACTTTCCATCGCAGTGTCTTCCAGTTTACTATTTTTTTCTATTGCAAATTCGATCTGTTGTTATCTTATTCTATGTGTTTTTCATCTCAGTTTACCTTTCATCTGCAGACATTTGATTTTCCATATATTTCATGTCTGTATTTAATATAATCAGTCTTTACCTTTTTGAGCATTTGGAATCCGTAAGTCAAATAATTTGTTTTAATGCCCTTGCCTACTAATTAATAATTTCTATTGAATAGCTCTTCTCTTTATTATGGGTCATATTTTTCTGTTTCTTTCCATACCTGGATAATTTTTATTTGATGCCAGACACTGTAGATTTTACCTTGTTGGGTCTGGGTATTTTTTAATTCCTATAAGTATTCTTTAACTTTTTTTTGGTGTGTACTTAAGTTACATGAAACTGGTTGCTCCTTTCAAGGTTTGTATTTAAGTTTGTTGTTAGGATCACGATCAGGACAGCATTTAGTTTAGAGCTAAATTTAACTCACTAGTAAGGCATATACTTATATATACTACCTGGTTATTCATTAATTCCAAGGTTTTTCCATTCCAGCTGATGGAAAACAAACTCGTGTTGGTTGATAGTTAGCTCCAAGGATTGTTTCCTCCGTTGTTTTTCAATGGATATTTCTGGGGTATCAGGAAATTTCTGATCAGAAATTCTTATCAGTACTCAGATGAAAATTTAAGAGTGATATTCTGTAGTCCTACAGATGTCTTTGTGTAGCTCTCTTCTTTCTGGTCTTCCAACTTACCAATTCAGGCTGCTTCAGCCCCTTGGGACTCACAAATTTAATTTTTTTTCAAGTTAAGGAGACTACTAGTCTCACCAGGATCTTCTTTTTCCTGCTGCCTCCGTGATATTTTTTTCAGGCATTAAGTTTGAGCAGTGAAAGGGCTCACCTTTTTTGTTTTCTCTCTCTTGGGTATCACTGTCCTGCATTACCTAATGTCTGAAAATGGTTTTCTTATGTATTTTTCACTGCTACAGTTTTGCTAGGAACAGAGGATAAGTCCAGTCCCTGTTACTTTTTCTTAGCCAGAAGTGGAAGATCTCTAATTTTTAAAGTTTTTACATTTGTGTGGTTTTGGTTCTGATTCATTGATCCATTTATGTTTCACTACATAATTCCACACTCTCTTCCCATTATAGATTTATAAATATATTTGATAACTTAATAGAGCTTTATTTTTACTTAAAATTAGTTTAATTAATTCATAACCCTATTCTTTTTTATATAAAATGTAAAATTAGCTATCATATGTTCATAAAAAATCTGCTATAATTTTGATCAGGTGTACATTTAATTCTGAGATTAATTTGAGAAATAAAATAATATGAAGTAGTCCTATTTGTGAATATGGTTTCCCTTTCCTACTTATTTAGGTCTTCTTATCTTTCAATAAAAGTAAAAGTAAATTTTTCTTTATAAAAGAAAAAACATATTTATTTCCTATTTATAGTTTTACTTTTGAAATTTTACATGCATTTAAATTATAATTTCTAATTGTTTAGTGTCTAAAGGAACAAGTTGAATTTTTTATTATAGACCTAATAGAAAATTGCTAAATTTTCTTCTCTTTTTTTATTGAGCTTTAGCTGGCATATAACATTATATTAGTTTCAGGTATACAACATAAGGCTTTGATATTTATATATATCACAAAATGATAACCACAGTAAGTCTGGTTAACATCTGTCACCATTTAAAGTTAAAAACAATTTTTTTCTTGTGAAAAGATGTTTTAAGATGTACTATCTTTACAACTTTTAAATATGCAGTAGAGTATTATTAACTATACTCACCATGCTGTACACTGTACCTTTTTAACTTGTTTATTTTATAACTGGAAGTTTGTACCTTTTTACCCCCTTCACACATTTTACCTATTGCCCACTCCACCACCTTTGGCAGTCACCAATCCGTTCTTTGTGTCTACAAGCTTGGCTTTTGTTGTTGTTGTTGTTGTTGTTTTTTAATTATACATATAAGTATGGTCATATGGCATTTATCTTTCTCTGTCTGACTTATTCACTTAGCATAATGCTCTCAAGTTCCATCTATGTTGTCACAAGTACAAGATTTCATTCTTTTTTTATGCCTGAATTGTATTACATTGGATGGATGGATAGTAGAGAGATAGGAAAGAAAGAGATAGAGATATATATCTCACATCTTCTTTATCCATTCATCCACTGATGAACACTTAGTTTCTTTTCATATCCTGGTTATTATAAATAACCAATACTTCAATGAACAAAGATATATCAGTGCATGTATCCTTTCAACTTAGTGTTTTCATTTTCTTTGGGTAAATATCTAGAAATGGAATTGCTGGAACTTATGGAAATTCTATTTTTAATTTTTTGAGGAACTTATATACTGTTTTCCATAGTAGCTTCACCAATTTACATTCCCACTAACAGAGCTAAAGTTTTCCCTTTTCTCCACATCCTCACCAACACTTGTTTCTTGCCTTTTTGATAAAAACCATTTCTAACAGGTATGAGGTGATATCTCATTGTGGTTTTAATTTGTATCTTCCTGATGATTAGTGATATTGAGCATCTTTTCATGTGTCTTTTGGCCTTGTGTAGGTCTTCTTTGGAAAAATGTCTATTCAGACCCTCTGCCTATTTTTTAAACAGATTTTTTGTTTGTTTTTGTTTTTATTTCGCTATTGAGTTGCATGAATTCTTTATATATTTGGTATATTAACTCATTATCACATACATGATTTGCAAATATTTACACTCATTGTGAAGTTTGCCTTTTCGTTTTGTTAGTGATTTTCTTTGCTGTGCAGAAGCTTTTTAGTTTGATGTAGTCCCACTTGTTTATTTTTGCTTTTGTTGCCTTTGCTTTTAAAGTCAAATCCAAAAAATCATCCCCAAGACTGATGTCAAAGAGCTTACCACCTATGATTTCTTCTAGGAGTTTTATGGTTTTAGGTCTTACATTCAAGTCTTTAATTCATTTTGGGTTAATTTTTGTGTATGGGATAAGACAGTAGTCTAGTTTCATTCTTTTTGCATGTGGCTGTCCAGTTTACCCAACACTATTTATTGAAGAGACTTTCTTTTCCCTATTGAATATTCTTGGACCCATTGTCATAAATTAATTAACCATGTATGCGTGGGTTTATTTCTGGACTCTCTGTTCTGTTCCATCAATCTATGTGTCTTTTTTCTTAACATAGTACCATACTCTTTGGATTACCATAACTACATAAGATAGCTTAAAATCAGGGAGTTTGTGCTGAAATAAATAGAAGAGAAAGCCAACTTAGAGATGTTACTGGAGAGATGCCATCAAGAGAGTGAGAGTGAGAGAGAATAATCACTTACAATAGTAATTGCCCCACCTGCTTTGCCACAGATCATGAAATCTCCTTATTACCCAGTCCTTTAACTAAAGTCATTTAAGACTCTTTATTAAAATACAGTATTATTTGGACAATATAGAATGACAAATCATTTTTAACTGCTGCTTGAGCCATATTTCATGCTGGTCCCACCAAGGAAGTGTAAAAAAAAAAAAAATCAGAGTGTGATGCCCCCAGCTTTCTTCTCCTTTCTCAAGGTTGCTTTGACTATTCAAAGTTTTTGAAGTTCCATACAAAATTTAGGATTATTTTATCTATTTTTGTGAAAATGTCATTGGAGTAAAGTTTTCTTATTAGTAATCTAGTTGAACTATTAGTCTAGTAATCTGTATAATCTATATAGACAAACTTAATTGCCTGTGAAAATGATGTATAAGATTATTACTTTCCATGTATATTCATTTTTTTCTGTTCTTATAGTATGTATTACGCTAAGAAATGTTGGCATGAATTCTTTCTTCTTTCATTTATTAATTTAATTAGATATGTTAATAGATTATCTGGAGTTGAAATACTCTCATACCTATAATAAACCTAACCTGAGCATTTTAAAAATAAATTGCTAAACTTGAATTGATGATACCCTGTATAGTGTGGCAGCGGTGAGACTGCCTACAGACCACCAACTACCAGTGAGAATTATTGTCTAAAGCTTCAGTTGCTGCACTTTAAATCCACTGGCTCCTTTCCAACAAGGCCGGCTTCGCACCAGCCCCTGTTCTTACTGGCCAGTAATTAAGCACATTGAGGATCAGTGATAACACTGGACCAATCTTGAAAACAGGGGACTTTTTCTGGTGGTGGGCTTTGGCTCAAAATCTTCCTGAAAGTCTTGTTAAATCATTCTTAAACTTCCTGGAATATTTGATGCTTCCATTTAACCTTCCTTTCCTTTCTCCTTCACTTAGGACAAGAATTACACTGTGGTGTGCTGGATGTCCCCTTTTTAAACTTCATCTTTGTTTTTTCTCACAGATATTTCCTCTAATGAAATTCTTATATGTGTAATCTCATCTTGATGTTTGCTTCTTAAAAGACCTAGACTAACAACTGGTACAGCTACTGGGATAGTTTGAGGAAACGAGCTACAAGGTTGGGATTTGGGAATGACTCATTCACTGCTCAACAGGCAAGGAGACATCTTGGTTGATAAGTAAGGCATGTATATTATCTAGTAAAATGTGGTGGCTCGATTGTTGAAATTTTTACTAACAGTAATTTGGGGAACTTGCCCCATAAAGGGAATGCAGTGGGAGATGTAAAGTGGAAAGCTGAAAAGTATCAAAGTAACAATGCCTACAAAGATAGTGGAGTTGGTTAGTTACTGCTACATTGTATTGAAGCCCTGCAGAGAATAATGACAGATTGAGAGCTTTTAACTAGCAGTTAATGTAAGAGTCACAAAGGGCATTACCTCCTGCAGTGGATAGGCTGACACATATGAGCAGCCGACTGAAGACCAGCTACAGAGCTCTAGAGGCATTTGACTGCTCAGCAAAAACAGATCTATTTGGTAAAGAGTGGGGAAAATCTGGTATCTTGAAATATGTGGAGATACGAGTCTGTATGTCCCTAAGGATGTTGACTTTGCAATTTCCTGGACCCTGAAGTCTTCCAGAAATAGTCCACCCTCCCTTAGTATGACTTAGCACTTGGCCGTACTAAAACATGCTGCACTAGTCTGTCTTCCACGGGTGAAAGACAGTCCCCTCAGGAGTTGTTCTTGCCTCCTGTCATGGTGGCCAGGCGAAGAGTAGGATTAAATCCCAACATAATTTGGTTGAGGATGTGCTGTGCCTGATAAGGGAGGACAAAGACTATTCTTTAAAGAATTGAAAGATTTAGCTGGAATGTATTGGCAGGAATGAAGGATATAGTTCTAAGAATGGATTTTTGAGACTACTTGACCAAGAGCATCAGAATAAGATTTTTTGTAGATGGGCGTTTAGGAAGGGATTATGTCCTGAGGGTAGAGCCCTCATGAATGGGCTCAGTGCCCTTATAAAAGAGAGCTTAGTGAGCTTCCTCACTACTTTTGCCGTGTGAGGAACACAGTAAGAAGTCAGTTGTTTATGAACCAGGGTATGACCTCTCACTAGACACCACATTAGCTGGTGCCTTGATCTTGGACTTTCCAGCCTTCCAAACTGTGAGAACTGTCGCTCATACACCACTGTGTCTGTGGTGTTCCGTTACAGCGGCCCTAACTGACTAGGCAGATACTATGCAAGTGGTAAGGACTGTAACTTATATGACCCCCCACCCCCACAAAAAAAAAAAAAAACAAAAACAAACCAAAACAAAAACAACTGCACATCTTCCTGCATCATCAACTTTTTGTATACTAATTATTTTATATCATTATATCTATTTGAAAACAAGATAGAGTACATACAATATTTTTAAGGATTTCAAAGAAAACTTTCAGACTCCAAAGAAATATTATGCTTTTGATACACCAGTTCAGCCTGATAAAACATAAACTCACACAACACACATACTATTACATATAATCCTTCCCTAAAGTTTGCACGCACACACATGCTTATGCATACACATAGCCCTAGGAGTCTTCTGCACTATCAGGGATACTTAGTTGAAAAAGTTTGTAAAACTCTGCCTTATAATATATTGAAATAATTACTCTTTCTTTGACCTTAGAGGTAAAGCCACACTGCCAGAGGTAAACCTAGTCTTGTTAAAGATGGCATTTGTCCAATGAAGGCAGACAGAATTTTTTACTGTAGGACTCCAAGTTGAACCTATATCCTATTTCCTAAAAACTAGATTACCTTGTTTTATGTTATTCCCTCTTACTTATTTTAACATCTACCCCTCAAGTTTTGTATAGATGTCCAGCCTAAGATCATCCAGTTAATTAACAGCCAAGCTGTGATTCCAACCTGAATCAGTTCACACTCCCTAAAACATGACACCATATCATAAGCTCTTCTTACATTTACTGGAATATTTCTTTCATCACCCAGACATTGGTTCCAGACATATTCTGTGTAGGTAGGCCAAGTAAATCTCATCCACAGATAATATGATGTGCCTTCAACTATTAAAAATTGACTATGCAGATTATTTATTTCACATCTTTATTTACCCAGGCTAGATGGTTTGTGTTCTTCAGGCATTTCACATATATTTTTTTCTAGACTTTTCACTTTAAATGCAGTCTACTGAGCATTAATTTCTGCTAAAGTATGATACCCTGAAAGTACTCAGTAGTTTCCGGTGTGGCATGATAAATACAAAATACTATTTATTGAAAGGATTCATTTAAGTCCTCTATATTTAGTATAATGACATGCCTTGATTTACTCAGTACAATCTTAGTTTATGCCTACCATCCCAGGGTAACAGAACACCTCCCTTGCACTCTTAAAAGAGACTGGTTTGGAAAATATACTATATGGTTATTCCATCTGTCTTTGCATTTGCTTGGTTTTGTGTGAGTCATCCTGTCATGCCTATTCTCATGAATGGTGGTTTCTTCTTACTCAAGAACACTTTTACAAGCCTCCTTCCACCTCATTTTTCCTATATTTCTGTTTGTGTCCTTTTCCTTCTCACTACTTAATTTCTCATTCACATAGACCATTTCTTGGTATATCATCCTTCATAAAACTCTATTTTATATTCTCCCCCGAAAGTTTCTATGTCACTCTTAAGTCAACAGGTTGATAATACATTGTTTGAGAGCATTTTAATATGTTCCAAGCTAAGGCTTTTGAATACTCTCATTATCCAAAATTAATATTTTGGATTTTTCAGCCCTTTCAGAGAATCCAATATTAGATTTTAAATAAGTACTGTTAATTGTGAGACACTAGCATTTGAACAATCGCCCATTAGTGTAAAAAAGATTTGACTTTGTTTCTGATTAGCATCCCATATCTTACATCCTTTATATATTCCTTACCAGTGAGTCCTGTCTTGAAGTGTCCATGTCACATTAAATGTTTAGATGCTGCCCAATGATATAGTACAGCTCCTATAAGGCTAATATTCTAACACATCATATAAGAAACAAGAGTATAGATACTTGGGCTAAGCAAGATTGCTCAGGAACTAATGAATAAATAATGATATTTCATGAATAATTCAAGATGAACGTCGGATGCCTCAAACAATCTTTGTCTGTGAAACAATAAAATCTTTTAATATGACCATGTGACATGCAGTACAAATAGGAATGGGGTTAATTGTATCCTTGGAAGCATGTGTTACACTCCCACATTCTGCCTCCGTATGAGGATTTAATGCGCAGGTGAGGCCTTAGAATAATGGGAAGTTAGCAACTTGCTTAGAAAAGTGTATAAAATTAATTCATATACTAGAGAAAGGATTCTGACATTATGTTTGCCATCATCAAAGCAAATGTTTCTATACAAAGAAGAATCAATAGAAAGCTAACAAAGGAAATGCGGGGTAACAAAATGTCACAGCTCTGCCTCTTACTGAGATTTGGGCCAGTCATTTGACCTGTTTGAAGTTACTCAACTAAAAATTTGTAACTACATTGACCTTTAACCATCCCTAAGCTTTCTGCCACCTAGAAGGTACTATAGATTATTACAGTATTGGTTCTGAGGGTAAAGAGAATTTGTGGGTTTCTTTAGAATGTCAAATGACATGCCAGTTTCAAGAAATGATTGTAGAGTATACAGGAATTTTAAAACAGCGAAACTAACACACACACCAAATGCAACAAAACAATAAAAGCCTAGGACATCTAGGACTCCATGAGAATCAACGAGTCTCACTCAGTTTAGGCATCCTCACTCATCTCATCCCATCCTCTACACTTGGATAATTTTGAATTACCTGAGCTGCAACATGTATGAACTATGTGAATTTACATCCCTCTGTCTAAGTGTCTCTGTCTATAAAATGAGTTTTAAATAGTGTTATCTTCATAGGGTTTTGTAAAGATTAAGTGAGGTGATACATGTAAACCTCTTTTTTTTTTTTTAAAGATTTTATTTATTTATTCGACAGAGACAGAGCCAGCCAGCAAGAGAGGGAACACAAGCAGGGGGAGTGGGAGAGGAAGAGGCAGGCTCATAGCAGAAGAGCCTGATGTGGGGCTCGATCCCATAACACCGNTTAGAGGAAAGATAATCTAAAACATTAGTAAAATAATAATTATTTATGTTCTGAAACAATTATGTTTTTAAACACTTACATATGCCAGGCTCTGAATTCTCCAGTGCTGAAAGAAGGGATACATGCTTTACTGAATTTGAAGTGGTTGTGGAAGTGACCTTTTAGCTGAACTGTCAGCCAAAATTTGTAAATGCTTTCGTATCCATTTATCCTCCTCAGAATCCAGGTAGCAAACTCATGGAAATGAGACTATCCCATGAAGATTATCAATGCCAGATAGTATTAGTGAAATTCATCTAAACTCAGTCCACACACACACACACAAAACCAGAAATAAAATATTTATCAAATTAGTCACATAAAAATTCTAGTCCACTTATTACAATTCTAGTACTAAAGCCCCCTTTGGGCGTGATACAATCATAGTTTGATTCCAAGTCCATGGAAATCCCATTGTTGGTTGTCCCAAGGACCCCATGTTCTCTTACACTTCCCGAAAATTTAGGAGTTCTAGACTAATGCTGTTTCTTCCAGGCCCTCAAGACGTGTTATCTCTTATTATTTTCTATTAAATATCTTCCTTCATAGTTTGGGGGAAAAATATTGGGTTGTTTGTTTTTATGATGATTTTAGAGGTATTCAGAATGGTTATACCTCTATAAAATGCTTGAGTAATTTTTTTCCCCTAGAACTTAACAAGTGGCTCAGAACTTTTAGTCTCTGTTCAATCCATGCTTGATAATACATGCACTAATTATTCATGACTCACTAAAGCTTCAGCAGGGTCTAGAAGATGTGTAGTTAAACATAAGTAGTCATTAAGAGCTGAGTTGAGGTAGCAAGAAACATGACAAAGGATGGGTGAATGAGGTACTTCTGGGGTTTCCACTGTTACCAATAATATACATTTTTCCCTGTCTACTTTCCCTTTTGCTTCAAGTACTTGAAAATTGAGGTCTAGCTTTTCAAGCAAATTAGAAGTAAGTAGGGAAATAAAGTGAGAGACAATAAGGAGTATACATACATGTATACATATATATTATAATTATATACAGACAAAATATAGTAATATAATATAATCCATTCCATAGCTTCATTGTATTTGAATAAAAGTTTACAATATTTAATTCAAAGATTTATTTTTCACTGTATTTAAGATGGTCCCATAGTACCTCAAAGATTATATTTTAAGGCTGTTCTAACATGGTTGGATATATATTCTTCACCAACGAACAGTGTTTGTCCAGGTCTTGTAATCATAGAAGGTGTTATGTTCTTTTTTTTTCTCCTTTACTCAGTTGGATTAAAAAACCCTTCTTCCTCACACATTTGAGAAAAATGTGAGTGATTCTGTCAAAGAGAAAAGCAAAAGTGATGCATGATAGATTGTAAAGCTAGAAATTAAGAGAGTCTCGGTTTGCTATGGCATTTTGCCATCAGGAGATGCTATTATGTGACCTATAGACAAGGATGCCAAGACTCTGAGAGGTTAAGGCTTATGTCCCATTTCAGACTGTTGAAAAGTGCATCTGCATCCATGTCTGTAACTGGAGTCAGAACTCCTTTTGCTGTACTTTACTGCCCCTGCAAGGGAATTTGAAGATCGTTATTCTAATGAAATTCAGACATTAGTGTTTCCAGCATCTAGGATCAGGCGGTAGAGATAAAGGAGAGTCTGTGAACCTCACTCAGTTGGTTTGAAAATTTTGAAAATTTTGAAATTTTGAAAATCCCAATCTAGCTTGACTTCCTCATTTTACAGGTGAAAAATTGGAGACCCAGGAAGTTTAATAACTTGTCTCAGTTCATACAAAGTTCAATGTCCATTTGAGACCTTGGAAAAGCATTTCTTGAGACATAATGCTATTCAAGTATGGCACACTCGTACGGTCAAAAGGATCACGAGGCATCTGTCATACCATTAAGCAGACCATGCTTGACCCACCTCATACCAAGATTCTCTTCCATTTTTTCAATTCCCTTCCAATTTTGAAGAGCTTGGAAGAGTCTCTTTTTTCTTCTCTGGATATAAGATCTAATAAACACTACTATTACTGATGCCTTTCATGTAACTGACAAAGCCCTCATGGTATTGCTTAAACATGTTTTGTTGTGCTATATTTTTGTAAAGCTACATGTCCTATATACAGTATTAGAAAATAGCTGGTCACCCTTTTTCTTCATGAGGACCCTTGGTCCACTTGACACTATAATTATTAATTCACTCCTGAATGTTTTTTCAGAACTTAAATCAAAATAAGGTATATTTCTTGACTGATGATAACAGTTTTAGCTTTCTGATGAATATTTACTTTAAACTAACCTTTTGGCTGTAGAACCTTAAATTTCATGCCTCTTGTGGAAGAGCCACCTCTTACTCAGGACAGTGGGTGATGTCGTCATTCTGAGTCAGAACAGGCATTACTGTTTCTGTAACACAATCGAACAGGCAACACAAACAAAAGATTTGCTTTAATCTTTCCCCTTGGATATTTCTTATTTGATACGTTTCATGTGGTTTCACTAGTTTTTGTTGATTATATCTTATGTATCTGGCCAATCTTTTCTTTATTCTTAAAGAATCAAACAAAAATCGTATTTGTTCTTATGGAGACATTTATTTTTCCCCCAAGTTCTTTTAGAATTATTCTAAATCTCTTTGCACAAGAAATCTCCCAAGTGTGAAGTATAACATGAAAATTTAGTTTCCCCAGAATAGGGATACGGATCTGAACTAATCTTCAAGAAAGTGGGCCACTACTTTCAATCGTGCTGCTGACTCCATGTGTGATCATGGACAAATCATGCAACTTTTATAAGCTTTAGAGTCCTTGGCTTAAAGACGAATGGTTTCAGTAAGATAGTTTGTGTATTTTCTATAAACTTCCACCTTTTATAAATGTTTCACTGAATAATTTTATGTCCTAAGTTATAAATCATACAGAAATTAGAAACCTGATGGGGTGCCTGTTCTATTTTTTCTCTCTCTATACAGAGATGTATATACTAATATTATATTTTCTTGAATCATTTGAAACAGTGGATTTTTTCCACAAATGTGTGCACAAAAATGGAATATATGCATCTTACAGAGACTGGAGAGACTACATAAGTAGTTTTAAGTATAATTACACATGTGTTTTATACACACACACACGCACATGCAGAATATGCATACATAGTATGCACATTGTTCTCTCATTTACTCCTCTTAAACTTAGCGTCCCTTGAGCCAGAATCAGAACATGACATCCATTTAACTGTAGACGGAAGTCAGCAATGAGGGTAAGTAAATAAGAATCTGTAGCCAAACTCTACTTCGTGTTAGCACATAAAACAAAGCAGGCAGGTCAGTGGGAAGTTTTGTCAGATTTACGACTGAATGGATAAAAAGTAATCGCCACTTATTGCTGGAATAGTTTTGCTCATTTCAAATTAAGAAGTAAAATTTTTACAGTGAAAATTTATTTGTACAACGGAAGTTAGGAAAGTGTGTTAGTTAAATTATACTACAATTGCTTTAAGTAGATACACTTTAAAATGGCATTATATAGGAACAGATAAAGTCAAAAATAGAATTGATCTAAGCACAAATTTTTACTAGCTAATTTTTATACAGGATAGAAGAAACAGAGATTGAGAAACCGAACATGGGAACCTTATAAAAGTTACAGCAGGAAATAGAGTGGGACACATTTCCATTTGTTCATTTTGCTCATTTTCAAAGAGCCTTTACAAAGTTATTCAGAAATCTTGAGAAGTGGGGCTAATATAATCTTTGTAGATAAAGAATATATATATATATATATATATATAGATTCAGGAGCAAAACTTATGCCATTTGCATGTTTGTGGTATTTTAGTGCTGTCTGTGATAATTGCTGAAATACAGTGCCCTATTTGTAATAATTAATTTGTGTCTTAGTTTGTGCCTTTTATGGTAGATATCTTAAATGGTAATTTGAAAGTTAAAGTAGTCATATATAATAATATATATAATATATATATTATATATATATATATAGTAGTCATATATAATAATTGTCATTGTGATGGTTAACATTTGTGTCAATTTGGCTGAGCCATGATACCCAGATATCTGGTCAAACATCAGTCTAGATGTCACTGTGAAAATATATTTTAGATGATATTAACATTTAAATGAATAGACATCAAGGAAAGCAGATCACCTCCCATAATGTGGGTGGGCCTTATCCAATCAATTGAAGTCCTTAAGAAAAAAAGACAGGTTCCCCAAGGAAGAAAGAATTCTGCTTCCAGGCTGCCTTCCACTCAAGCAGCAACATCAGCTTGTTGCATAGGTCTTCAGCCTGACCACCTGCTCAGCAGATTTTGAATTGCCATCCACCACAATTGTATGAGCCAATTGCTTAATGTAAATCAATTTCTCTTTCTCTGTCTCTCTCACTCTCATTCTTCACACACATACACACACCTGCACATATATACATGCATCCTATGTATGTTCTGTTTCTCTGGAGAATACTGATTGATGCAGTCATGAGAGAGGGTCCTTCATGGGAGGCATCCTGTCTTCAACTCCCTAAAGATGGAATTGGGGAACTGCCAGTAGCATAGCTAATTATAATATTTCAGGTGAGACTTGTGTGGAACCCAGTCTCAAAAGCAGTTAGGATCCAGTTATTTAGGGATTTATGAAACACAGTTTTACCCTGTGCATTGTATCTAAAGCAAAATGAGCAATTATTTCTTAATGTGGAGTTTTAGCATAACTTAAACCATTGAGCAAGTACACAGTCATTCCATTTTCCATTTCTAAGTTTTGAGTGGTATTTTTGGGAGGGTACCAGAAAAAATGGGTTGCAATAGACTAAAATAGAGTGAAAATGTTTCAAGGAACCAGAAAAAAAAAAGAGCATGCTATTTTTTTTGAGTATAAATAAATAGGTTATAAACACATGCCCAAAACCAAAAAAATAGTAATTGAAAGTAAGATTCAGTGTCACACTTTGTCTCCTTTCCCGTGTCATGTTTTTAGTTCTTATTCTGTCAGTTACAAAAAATAATTCTACGTATTACTTTTTGACTTCTGAAACCTGTGTGATCATGTTAATACATTTTTACATAGAAGATGAGGAAGGGAGATGAAATATATTACTTCCTACTTTCATTACTTCCTTATTTCAAGTTTGGTTACTTATGGTGCTATTTTTAATTCTTCTAATAACTATATATTTTAAGTCATAAATCAAACCTGTTTTTTAAATTTTTTTACTACAGTCTCACCTATCCACCATATTCTCCTACTTTAACACTGTCAAATCTTACACCATATGTATTGTTTTGTTATTCTTTAACTTCATAGACTTCAAAAAATGGATACATTATTTATATTATCATTTTGCGTATTATTCAGTGAAGAATCAAGTAGTATATATTAAATATTTTAAATGTGCTGTATTCCCATCATATTCATATTGATTCATCTTGGGAAACTCCATTTTGTCTGCAATTTTAATCAACTTCTTTGTCTTTGTAATTTTTTTAGCCAAGAAAGTTGCCTTCCTCGTTATATAACCAAGAATGTCCAGATTCTTTTTTTTTTTTTAAAGATTTTATTTTTATTTATTCGACAGAGAGAGAGACAGCCAGCGAGAGAGGGAACACAAGCAGGGGGAGTGGGAGAGGAAGAAGCAGGCTCACAGCAAGAGCCTGACGTGGGGCTCGATCCCATAACGCCGGGATCACGCCCTGAGCTGAAGGCAGAGGCTTAACCGCTGTGCCACCCAGGCGCCCCAAGAATGTCCAGATTCTTGATCACACTTTTTTTAAAAAAAAGTTTTCTCTTTCTTTATGAAAACATTCAACAAAGAATGCCCTGGCTTCCAGTTCTCTTTTATATTGATTATGTTTCAGACCTGTGGCCAAATTGTCAAGCTGGGAATTCTTTTATGTTTCTGGGTGAATTCTGTTTTTTCCTACATCCTTATGATACTGAGTTCCATAGATTCCTTGTTAATTTATTGGAGGACACCAAATAAGGTTTTTTACCAAAGATGTGCTAGAGTACAATTTCCAACTTGTTGCATATTTGAAACTCACCAATTTGCCTTCATACTTGGTTGACTATGTCATGGATGCTTCTCAGTTGCATTTTCAGTTACTCTACAAGTATATTCTTCAATGACACACTCAGAACCTGCAGTTCATTAACTCTTTTGCTTTTTCCAAATCCATCACCCCTCCTTTTCTCCCCTTTTTTGCATCTTTCTGCCTTCATATATTTATGTCACTTTAGTCTTGTGATCCAACATTTCAAGAACATCATTGCCAATAACCAACTTCCATCTTCTGTCTTTTCATCACACTTACTCAGCAAAAACTCAAACCTGGGTGATCCCTGCTATTTCTGTTTTCTGCACCAATTTCTGAGTGTCTAACCATAAGTGGAGAAATTTGTGTAACAGAATGTATCAGTGGCACCATAAACTTCTTAACATTGACCTTAAATGTTTTTTTCAATTTGTATGCTGTTTATTCAAGCATAGTCTTGCAGCTGGATCCTCCCCATCAATAATTAAACAAATTCAAGTGTCTCCCATCTTAAAAGATAAAGTCACTACCTCTCTTGACCATACATTTCTTTCTTGCCAGTTGTCAGATTCTCATCTTTGCTGCAGCCTTCTCTTGTGTGGATCTCAGCTTTTTCAACTCTGGCTTACTCTACAGTAATATGCTTATCTGCTTTAGGTCTTTCAAAAACTCATCGAATGTTTGATCTGTTTAGGCTCTTCAGTTCCATTCTTGATGTAATCGACTTAATACGTTTTACATTCTTCTGAACAGTGTACACGTGGGGATGAAAAGTAATGCCTGTTTTCAGGTGACTATCTTGCATTTAAAGATGATATAGAGCTTGCAAAAATATGGACTTAAGGGAGTTAAGGAGGTAATTTAGGCCAGGTATTCATTCTTTAAATGAGGAAACTGGTGTCAAAATAATCATGTGAAAGCATGATGTGATCAAAATATTTATATTAGGGTTGGTTTCAACTGCAGCTAAATACAACTAAAGAGGAATGAAAATGGAGATTACCATAATGAAAATACAATTATTTTTTATTTTTGAAAAATATTTAAAAAGGTATGAAAATAATAACTTTGGTTTTCATTTTAATATATTGCAGAAACCAATTTCTACCCTGTCATCTCTCCCTAATACCCTTGTTTTTCTTTTAACGTTAAAGCAGTCACACAGAAAGTTCCAGTTCAAACTGAAGTAAATTAAACAAGTAGCATTTTCGCAATAATCAGTTTTCCATTAATTTTTTGTATGTTTTTCCTCAGAACAAGTTTTAAAAAGTATTTAAGCTTGGAAATTATGATAAAATTTTATCATAGAATTATATAATTTGGTTAAGTGTCACTGAGTATCCTGGTATTTACATAAGACAATAAAATGATAACAAGACTGAGAATGTGATTTAAACACAAAACAATACTGTAGGCAGAAAATTTACTAAATAATACATAATTCAAAATGATACCACATCAGTTGGAGTAAACTTGCAATCGCTTCTCACATGGCATGGCTATGGTCTGTAGTATGGTGGGTCAGTTTCCTACTTACCCTACTTGTGATTTCATTTTAAAAGTTGAATTATCTGGAAATCATTGACCATAATCAGGGGCTATTAATCAGCTCATTATGTATTCCCATAGGAATAAAATTATAAAGTTATAAAAATAATAATATAGGTGCACCAGTGTGGCTCAGTTGGTTAGGTGTCCAAGTCTTGATTTCAGCTCAGGTCATGATTTCAAGGTTGTGAGATCAAGCCCCACATTCTTAATCTTATAATTTCTTGCTCTTATAAGTGGCTTTCCTTCTCCCAATTTTAAATACTTTGTTTTGTTACACGAGATGGTGCAAAATATTTTACTTGCAACTTTTCAGAATTTTTTAAAGAAAATTCAGGAGAGAACTATACCATTTCTTTAATTTTTAGATTTAAACAGAGTTTCATACATAAGATTTGATATTTTAAAAGATACATTGAGATTTGATCATTTCAGTCTTTTAGAAATTGAATGTTTGCTTTCTCCCAAATAATCATCTCTTCTTAATTTTCTTTTATTGTATAGATATACTTACTGTTCCTAATTTTTAATAGTATGTTAATTACAATACTGCCTTGGTATGACACCAGAATAATACGAATGTATGAAGTATTCACGGGTAACTTTGGTGATGATAGGAATGTTAACTCTCTCTCTCTCTATATATATGTGTGTGTGTACGTGTGTGTATAATATATAGTATATATATTAAAGAATTGCATACATAAGCCATATTCTATATTCTATATACATATATATGCAGTATGTACAGTATATATAGGCATAGCTCATTTTATTGCACTTCCTTTTATTGCACTCCACAGATACTGCACTTTTTGTTACAAATGAAGGTTTGTGGCAACCCTGTGTCGAGCAAATGTAGGCACCATTTTCCAACAGTATTTGCTCACTTCATAACCCTGTTATATTTTGGTAATTCTTGTAGAACTTCATACTTTTTCATCATTATTATATTTGCATGGCTGTAATCTCATGATAAAACCTGAACGAATGAATAAGTTTCTTCTTATGGATGAGCAAAGAAAGTAGTTTCTTGAGATGGAACCTACTTCTAGTGAAGATGTTAAGATTGTTGAAGTGACACAAAATTTTAGAATATTATATAAACTTAGTTGATAAAGCAGTAGCAGGATTTAAGAGCAGTGACTCCAATTTTGAAGGAAGTTCTACTGTGGGTAAAGTGCTCTCAAACAGAACACATGCTACAGAGAGATATCATTCATAAAAGGAAGTGTTAATTGATGTAGATGACTTCATTTTCTTATTTTAAGAAATTTCCACAGCCACCCCAATTTTCAACAACCTTCACCCTGATCAGTCAGCTGCCATCAACATCAAGGCGAAGACCCTCCACCAGCAAAAAGATTATGTCTTGTTGAAAGCTGAGATGATGGTTAGCATTTTTTAGCAATAAAGTATTTTTTAATAAAGTATATTCATTGTTTTTTAGACACAATGCTATTGCATACTTAATAGAGACAGTATAGTGTATACAAGTTTTATGTGCACTGGGGAACCAAAAAATTCATTCAGCTCATTTTATTGCAATGTTTGCTTTATTGTAGCGGTCTGGAACCAAACTCATCTATGAGAGAGAGAGTGAGAGAGAGAATTAGCATATATAGAATATAATCAGCATATATGTATGTGTGTGTGTTGTCTTATATATAGAAAAGATAAAGAAAAGATGAGAGACCTTTCTTTTTTTTAAGATTTTATTTATTTATTTGAGAGAGAGAGCATGAACGGGGGAGGGCTGGAAGGAGAAGCAGACTCCCTGCAGGAAGAGCAGGAAAGCCAGACATGGGGCTCTATCCCAGGACCCCGGCATCATAACCTGAGCCAAAGCAGATGCTTAACTGACTGAGCAACCCACACACCCTGAGGCCTTTATGGCATATCCTAGACCGAGTTTCTATGTTACTAAATCTAAAACAATTCTCATTTTTATTCTTTGCCTTTTTTTAAGATTAAGTAGAAACATATTAAATTAACTGAAAGCTTCTGATTATTTTTGTTCTTGATTACTGTATTTAATATTATTCTATTAACATTGTTATACATTACATGTATAGAGTTAGTGGTGATTTTAACCTGTCCTTTTCAAATTTTTGTGAGTTAACACAGTCTATCCACAACAAATGCTACTCTTGGATATTTTAAGCATGGACAGAGAATAGAAACATTATGTTATTTTTATTCTGAATCATTCCCCACCCAATGTGGTATTTCCTCAAAACAGTTTTATTATGAAAACATTGTAAATGTTTTCAATGTGATAAGTTTGAAGTGTTTTCCTATAACTCGTTCCTTAACTTCAATAAAAATTGTGAGAAATTACAGCATTTTATATTATATTTTGTGTTACTATTTGTATTGTTTCTCTTACATATAAGTTAATACATTCTTGATTTTGCTTTTTATTATTTTAGATTAGAATTCAAAACCATTTCATACCTAGACTTAGGATAAGTGTTGGTAATCTTTTCAAAGTGATATGTGGATTTTTTTTCCTTATTTTTTTTTTTACTCTTAGAGATTTGGTTATTCTTAGAGGTGATAGAAGCTTAAATATTGTGAGATAAAGAAATAGAATTGGTAGTAGTAACAGGTCTACATGTCACTGCTGATTAACCTCCATGTTTGTATTTTGATATTTGACTTTTTCTCTGTAAGTAAGTATAGATCTGTTGTCTAAGTAAAAACTGTGTTGGTTTGCAAGCTGAGGAGTTCCCGAGGTGAAATCTGAAACCAGCTCAATTTATTGAGTATGAGGAGAGATTCAAAGAAGAGGCAGCCTCTACAGATTGGTAGATGGTAGGTTTAATAAGCAAGGGAACTTACATACAAGACTTGTGTTGGTGGCTGCAAGATGAGTGCATCTTTACACCTGATAACCAGAATCCTAAAAGTTTATATAAAGGCCTTAACAGGGCTCAATAATGTACGTAATCCAGATGGTCTCAGCAACACATTACTCTCTCAAGGCTCCTTCTTTGAAATGGCTCCTGGTGTGGAAAGAGGGTTTGAACATGCATGCAAGGACAGGAGGGAGTAAGGAGCCTCTGATTGTCCTAGTCCAGTTCACAGGTGAGCTAGCAATCACATTGTCTTGCTGAATTCCTTCAACAAATTGGAAGGTGTCATTTACACTGATGTAAGCACACCACTTGAAATAATATTAAATCAGTGATCTCATCTAATTAGGGAACAGTAGTACCCAAATGTGTATTTGTGTAGTGTTTATTCAAGGTCAGTATGTGACCTACCTAGGAAGAAAAGTGGCGATGGAAAAATGCCAGTAAACTCAAAGTTATCATTAAAAAGCAGAGGAACTAAATACATACTTTTCTAAAGAAGACATCCAAAGGGACAATGGGTATATGAAAAGATGTTTAACATCTCTGATTACCAGGAAACTGCAAATCAAAATGACAATGAAATATCACTTCACACCTGTTAGAATAGCTATTATCAAGTAGACAAGAGATAACAATTCTCTGTTGGTGAGAAGGGAGAGAAAAGTGAACCCTCATATTCTATTCATGGGACTATAAATTGGTTCAGCCACTATGGCAAATAGTATGGCCATTCCTCATTGTTTAAAAATACAACTACTGTGGGCTGATTTATTTCACTTAGCATAATACCCTCTAGGCCCACCTGTGTTGCCCCAAAGGGCATGATCTCATCCTTTTTTATGGCTGCATAATATTTCATATCACACACACACACACACACACACACACACACACACGTGCATGCATGCCACATCTTCCTTATCCATTTATCCATTGATGGACACTTAGGTTACTTCCATATCTTGGCTATTATAAATAATGCTGCAATAGGTATGCATATATCTTTTCAAATTAGTGTTTTTGTGTTCTTTAGGTAAATACTCAGTAGGAGAATTATTTGATCATATGGTATTTTTATTTTTAATTTTTTAAGGAGTCTTTATACTGTTTTCCACAGTGGCTATACCAGTTTATGTAAACCAAAAGTGCACAGGGTTCCTTTTCCTCCACATTCTCACCAGAACTTATTGTTTCTTGTCTTTTTGATTCTAGCCATTCTGACAGGTGTGAAGTAATAAGTCATTATGATTTGGATTTGCATTTCCCTGATGATTAGTGAAGTTGAGCATCTTTTTTTTGTTTCTGTTGGCCATCAATATGTTCTCTTTGGAAAAATATCTATTCAAGTCCTGTGCCCATTTTTTACTGACTTGTTTGGGGTTTTTTGGCATTGAGTTGTGTAAGTTCTTTATATATTTTGGATATTAACATTTCACTCATGAGTGGAATTTAAAAATCAAAACAGGGGCGCCTGGGTGGCACAGCGGTTAAGCGTCTGCCTTCAGCTCAGGGCGTGATCCCGGCATTGTGGGATTGAGCCCCACACCAGGCTCCTCTGCTATGAGCCTGCTTCTTCCTCTCCCACTCCCCCTGCTAGTGTTCCCTCTCTCGCTGGCTGTCTCTATCTCTGTTGAATAAATAAATAAAATCTTTAAAAAAAAATAAAATAAAATAAAAAATAAAAATAAAAACAAATGAGTAAACAAATTAAGGTCAAAAATCAGACCTGGAAATACAGAGAACAAATTGATGATTTCCAGAGGGGACAGGGTGGAGGGATGGGCAAAATGGGTGAAGGGGAACGGGAGATATAGGCCTCTAATTATGGAATGAATATGTCATGGGAATAAAAGACATAGCACAGGGAATATAGTCAATGGTATTGTAATAGTGTTGTATGTTGACAGATGGTAGCTACACTTGTGGTGAGCAAAGCATAAGGTGAAGAGAAGTTAAATTACTATGTTGTACACCTGAAACTAATGTAGCATTGTATGTCAGCTATACTCAAATTTTTAAAAATTAAAAAATTAAAATGAAAATAGAACTACTATATGATCCATCAGTTCCACTTCCAGGTATATCCAAAGGAAATGAAAATAGGGTATCACAGAGATATCGGCACTCCCGTATTTATTGCAGCATCATTCACAACAGCCAAGATATGTAAACAACCTAAGGATCTGTCAATGGATGAATACATAAAGAATACGGGAGATACACACACACACACACACACGCATACACACACGCGCACATGCACAATGGAATGGTATACTATTCATGAAAAAGAAGGAAATCCTGCCATTTGTAAAAACAGGGGTCGACTGTGAGAGATAAGTGAGATAAGTGACACAGGGAAATACAAATAGTGTATGATACTACTAAATATGTCAAATCTAAAAAAGCTAAACTTATAAAAACAGAGTGGTGGTACCAGAGGCTAGAGGGTGGGAGAATTAGGGAGATGTTTAAGGGTCCAAAACATGCAACTAGTAGAAAAATAAATCACGGAGATCTAATGCACAGCATAGTGATTATAATCAACAATACTGATCTTAAGCTTCACAGTTGATAAGAGACTAGATCTTAAGTGTTCTCAAGATCACTTGAGTGACCTTGACAGAGCTGTTAGGTAACACTAAAGTGGTAATCATACTGCAATACGTAAATACTATCAAATTAACACATTTTACACCTCGAACTTACACAATGTTATATGTCAATTATATCTCAATAAAAAAGGTATCTAGGATATGAGCAAAACACTTAACAGTGGCCAAGTATCTCACTTATACTTCCATGCTCCATTGGAAGAGATAAGAAGACATTCATGGATTACTTAGAGCTGGCAGATTTCTTTCTCTTCTTGGAACATAACATCAAAGAATAGTTTAAAATAAAGGAAGTTTAAGTTTAAAATAAAGGAAGTTCTGTCTTCATTTATAAAATACAGCAACTGGAAATTGAAAAGTTCTATACATTGCTATAAAATTCATCTTATGTTGACTTTTCTCTGATCTTCAGATGCATTAGAATAGCACAGTAGTTCTCACTTTTTGTTAATTATTGCAACCCTTATGTCCTCATATGACATTTCCATGTATATACTATATATTACACACTGTATGTATATCTGTGCTTTATACATTTAAAAAAGTTAATTTTTTTCAATCCCCAAATATCTATCACCCCTTCTAGGCAATATCACCCCCTTTTAAAATTCCTGAAATAACTCTAAACCTGAGAGTTAAATTTCTTTTTTTACAGCATCAAAACTATATATGTTAGTTCAAAACTATGATTCAAATAATACCATTAAGATTAAAAAATTAAATACTGAGCCTAAAAGTTCTTCCTGTATAGGATTTTCATAAAGGAATATCTGTAAGATCAGGTTCCACTCTGAGTAACGTGAGGAAGGGCCAAAACATCTTTGAAAACTAAAGCTGACTAGAAAACTAAAAAGTTAAAACAACAACAACTGAAGTTATTTTGATAGTAAAAGCTCCCAAATAAGGCTTTGTTCCAACTTGGCTACAAAAAAAGACGCTGGGTGGTTCTAATTTAAGACATCCTTAGGATGGGGGTAGTCACTGGGCTTCCCATCTTCTTCCTCCAGTGAAAACTGTTTATACCCTCAAATAATGGAAGGAGAGTTTGAAGTTTAAAAGAAAAAGAAAGATACCATAAGTGTTGATTGAAATAAATGTACCAGATGATATAGACAGAGTGGTTGGTAATTACTTTTTATATTGCAAAGATCTCATTTTTGCAGTTCTAGAAGTCTAAGACTGGCAAACTGTAATTGTATCATTAACTGGAAACTCCTTTAGCTGTGGAGTGGGGTCAGAAGTAATCTCTTACTGTGGCTTATGCAACACGACAAACATTGGAGAGGCACTAACATAACACTTAATGAGGAAAATGCTCTTTTGAAAAGTAAAGTGGCCAGTCTCCATCATAATGCTGAGATCCACTTCTAATATAACCCTAACATTATTGTTGATATACGTAAGTATTCCTCCAAAAAGTAATCAGCTTTTAAATATCAAAGAAAAGATAATATTAAAAATGACATTTCAGTTTATGTGTTTGCAAGTCTTTCATAAAAATAAAAATTAAATAATTCATAATAAGAAGCAACCAGTACTTCTCAATTTTAGTAAAATGTTTACCTGAGAGATGTTTTAAAGAGTTTATATACATGGTAAAATTGAGTCATTCTTAATGCCAAATTAAACTTCTAGTGTTTAATAATTAAACAAATTTTTTTCCAGCTGGATCCATATTAATAGAATTTAGTGGGAATCAATAAAATAAGTATTGCCCAATTCACCCATAATACACCAGACCTTCCATTCTTAAATCTTTTTCACACTGAGTCAATTACCAAGTATTAATTGCAGCTGCATGGTAGCAGAAACATAACTCAACCTCCCATTCTACCTTTCCTCATAAATGGTTTGCTGCAAAAGGAATGAGAAGACCCCTCCACTGTTTTTGACAGCTGTGAGAGAGGGACAATGGCAGGAATATGCATAGACGAGTCAAAATTGGAACCAATGAAAACAAGAAGAAAAATAATAGGGTTTTTATGATTATGTCCTCGTGTTTCTCACCTGTCTGTCTTGAGTTTCTGCCCTCCTTTCATGTCTGAATATACCGTCTGGGAGAAGAATCCCAAATGAGTTACACTATTAGGAAAATCTTAACGATAGGAGTACCTCCTTATGATAGCAATTAGTCAATAGAGAGGAAGATTTAAATTGACTTAACTTAAATTGAAAGATATTTTTTATTAAAATAACTGTTATGATACAGATTAAGTATATAATTATTTTATGTATTAATTGGCCATTATATACAGAAATGATTTTTAAATCACTCAAATCACATTGCAACATTAGCAAGTTAATAAATGGAGTCCAGATTGAAAAAAGAACCTTTGCTTCATTTATTTTCTAAGATTTTCAGATTATTTGAGAGCTACAATTGAAGAGGGCTCTACTAGTACAAAAAAAATTGGATAAGAAAATCTACATTTAAAATTAGGCTTTGGGAGCACCTGGGTGGCTCAGTCAGTTAAGCATTTGCCTTTGGCTCAGGTCATGTTCCCAGGGTCCTGGGATTCAGCCCCACACTGGGCTCTGTGCTGTGTAGGGCGCATGCTTCTCCCTCTCCCTCTGCTTGCCACTCCCCCTGCTTGTGCTCTCTCTCTCTGTGTCAATTAAATAAATAAAATCTAAAAAGAAAGAGTTGACCTTAAAAATAAAATAATAAAATAAAAATAAGGCTTTGATATTTAATAATTATGTGATCTTTTATAAATCACCTTAACAATAATACCAATAATAAAACAAAGAACAGTAAAAGTCTGGTACCTCGGGGTTGTTATGATAACAAATCACAGTCAGTATGTTACATAATAAATATTTTAACTCCTAGTAGGTGCCTGTATTACTTACTCATTTATGTATCTGTCCATCTAACTCACAAATACTTTGAGGGTATTGTGTAAGTGATACAGTGGAAGTTTCTGTATTATTCAGGATAAGATAGACTGGGTTCCAATGAGAACAACCACAATATCTCACTGAATAACACCACTAAATCCTATTGCTAATTCATATCACAGTCTAAAATCAGTCTGGGAGCTTTCCTTGACTGTTCTCAAGCTATGACTTTTAGTTTGAGACTCAGGTTCAAGTCCTATCCCTGAGGTATGGCTGAGAAGTTAGTCTTTTAAATTACCAATTCCATGATTTGTAATTTGAGGACAAAAATAGGAGCTACCTAGAAAGAAAATTAAATGGGATAATGTGTATAAAACGATTTGCACCAAAATGGCACACAGCGTAAGCTCAATTAATGTGAGTCATTATTTTTCTGGGAAAAGTCAGGGTATAACGTGATAATAAACCCATTCAGGATATCTCAAGGCTTTCTCTTCTAAACTTCATGGAGCAAAACCCTATCCAGGTTTGCTGTGTTCCCCACCACCAACCTCTACCCCCCACCACACAGGCCAGTTCACATTCACCAAGATTGCAGCCTCTGCTATATGACTGTCAATATGAAACCCTTTACACCTATGTTGTACTCTGAACATAACATTAGTGATTCTCTCTTCCTGTCATGCCTGTTATTGTTGGAGCAGGCCAATAAGACCCTAAGATGTCTTGTCCTAACTGCCTTTATTAATTCCTTCAGAGTAACTTTCTTGATTTTTTTTCCCCCTAACTGGGGAAATTGCTTTGGGGAATTTAAACATCTCAGGTTCCATCTTTTAATTAGACTGCAGCTTAATGTCTGGAAGTATCTTTGCCTTAGGTTTCTATCACCTTCCTTCATGAAGAAATGAAATAGACTAGCATTTATGTTTTCCATTTCCTTATAGGGACCCCGGTTGGGAGACCCACCAAGCTTTGATTCCTCATACAGATTCCCAGCCTTTCATTTCTAGTCAATAAAATGGACCACACCTGGAGGTATAGGGGAACATTCACCTGTTTGACTCAAAGACGAAAAGCCAAAAGAAAAAACAACACAAAACAAAACCAAACCAAACCTCCAGAACACAAAATGACAATTAAACAACAAAATAATCCGTGGTGGAAAATCTATGAATGTGGCAACACTTTTCAGAAATCCAGGAAGTGGTAAATAGATACTGCAGATTGTGACACCCTCAGATGGTCTTATTCAGCTTTTTTTTTAATTTTTGAATTTATTTATTTGTCAGATTGAGAGAGAGAGACCACAAGCAGGGAGAGCTGCAGGTAGAAGGAGAAACAGGTTCCCCACTGAGCAAGGAGCCCAATGTGGGACTCGATCCCAGGATCCTGGGATCATAACCAGAGCTGAAGGCAGATGCTTAACCGACTGAGCCACCCAGGAGTCCCTTATTCAGCTTTCTTAATGCTGTGTTGGATTAGTGTTTTATGTTGAGAAAGTAAGAAACTGTTTAAACGCTACGTCAGACTATACAGCTCAATGAGGAGAACTGTCATGTGTTCTTTCCTGTGTATTCTTCATGCTTAACTCAATCTTTGACACGTAGAAGGTGCTTGATATGTGTATGTGTTGAATAAATATTCAGCAAACACTGATCCTTGTTTGTTGCATGCCAGGCCTTGTGGGGAAGTGATTGGCCATACAAAGATCAACTTTGTAGCCACATACTTAGTAGGCTTTTTAAAAAGTAGAAAGTGGGATTTCCAAAAATATCTTAAGATATGGCAGAAAAGAATTTATTGAGGAACATCTAATTTTTAGCAGTCTTAACCTTCAAACATGGAGGACGGAAAAGAATGGTAACTTATAAACAAAATTCTAAGGGCACAGAAAGGAAGAGGTAAAACACTCACTATTTGCAGATGGCATGATACTATGTATAGAAAGCCCTAAAGACTCCACCAAAAAAAACCATTAGAACTAAAAAATGAATTCAGTAGAGTTGCAGGATGCAAAGTTAATGTACAGAAATCAGTTGTGTTTCTCTACACTAATGATGAAGTAACGGAAAAAAATTAAGAAAATAATCAATTGAAGTTACATCAAAAGAATAAAATACCTAAAATAAATTTAACCAAGGAGGTAAAAGACCTATACTCAGAAAACTGGAAGACAATGATGAAAGAAATTGAAGATGACACAAATAAATGGAAAGATATTCCATGCTCATGGATTAGAAGAAGTAACATTATTAAAATATTATTATTTTATATTTATATATATTTATATTTATAATATTAACATTATTAAAATATTCATACTACCCAAAGCAATCTGTAGATTCAACGCAATCCCTATTAAAATACCAATGGCATTTTTCGTATAACTGGAACAAAGAATCCTAAAATTTGTATGAAAGAACAAAAGACCCCAAATAGCCAAAGCAATCTTGAGAAAGAAGAGCAAAGCTGGAGGTATCATGCTCCCTGATTTCAAAATGTATTACAAAGCTATAGTAATTAAAACAGTATGGTGCTGATATGGAAACAGATGTGTAGACCAATGGAATTGAATAGAGAGACTGGAAATAAACCCACACATATAAGGTCAATTAATCCATGACAGAGGAGGCAAGAATATCCAATGGGGAAAAGACAGTCTCTGCAATAAATGTGTTGGGAAAACTAGACAGCTGTATGCAAAAGCATGAAACTGGACCATATACAAAATATGTTAAACCACATATAAAAATAAACTCAAAATCAATTAAAGACTTAAATATAAGACCTGAAACCATAGAACTCCTGTAAGAAAGCATAGGCAGTAAGCACGTGGACATTAGTCTTAACAACATTTTTTGGATCAGTTTTCTCAGGCAAGGAAACAAAAGCTAAAATAAACAAATGGGATTACATCAAGCTAAATAGCTTTTGCATAGTGAAGGAAACCATCAATGAAACAAAAAGGCAATATATTGAATGGGAAAAGATGTTTACAAATCATACATCTGATAAGGAATTAACATCCAAAATATATAAAGAACTTACTGAGTTTAATATCAGAAAACAAACAAACAAAGAAGACATCCAGGTGGCCAACAGGCACACACACAAAAAATGCTCAACATCACTAACCATCAGGGTAAGGCAAATTAAAACCACAAGAGATATCACCTCACACCTTTCAGATTGGCTATTATCAAAGACAAAAATAGAACAAATGCTGGTGAGAATATGGAGAAAAGAGATCCCTTGTACTGTGTCGGGAATGTAAATTGTCCATCCACTATGGAAAACAATATGGAGATCCCTCCAAAAATTAAAAGTAGAACTTCCGTATGACCCAGCAATTCCACTTCTGTGTATTTATCCAAAGAAAATAAAAACACCAACTTGAAAAGATATATGCACCCTCAAGTTCACTGCAGCATTATTTACAAGAGCCAACATATGGAAGCAACCTACGTGTGTCCATCCATAGATGAATAGATAAAGAAGATGTGAGATACACACCCACACGTACACAATGGGATATTACTCATCCATAAAAAAGAATAAAATCTTGCCATTTGCAACAATATGGATGGGCCTATGCTAAGTAAAATAAGTCAAACAGAGAAAGACAAATACCATATGATTTTATTTATATGTGGAATCTAAAAAACAAACAGAACAGAAACAGACTCATAGGAACAGACTGTCGGTTACCAGAGGGGTGAGGTTAAGAGGTATAAACTTCCAATTATAAAATAAGTAAAACATGGGGATATAATGTTCAGCAAAGGGAATACAATCAATAATATTGTAATAACTTTGTATGGTGACAGATGCTAACTAGACTTATCATGGGAATCACTTCATGGTTTATAAAAATACTGAATCATGATGTCATCATTATGGTGTACAGCATTATTGATTATTGATTACGATATATATAAATATTATCACTATGATATATATCATTATAATGTACATCTGAAACTCACTTATACTTGAATTAAAAAAAAACCTAGCAGTGAGTAGACTAGCCAAAATATGAATATTACATACACTAAAAGATGGCATATTTTTCACACAGTTTTTTTTTATTAAGGTGTAATTGTCATATCACATTCTATTAGTTTCAGGTGTATGACATAAGGATGTGATAGTAAGTCTAGTTAACATCACACAGTTTTAAGTTATTTTAAAATTGAGAAATTAAACCATCAAAACAATTGCTGTGAGATCGTTTCCAAAGTTTTATTTCAATTTGCATGTTGCTAATAGAGGATAATAGTGAGAAAGCTCAGTCCTAAGATAACATAAAATATATAATCTTGCCTAGTGGTACATCCCAGCCAGAGATCGTTCAATAAAAGGAAATGAATATATACGAAAAATGTTCAGAGATAATTATGCTAGTTTTTCAGCCTAAATACCTTGGAATTTGCAAAGACAGCTCATAGACAAAAGGGATACCACTAAAATTCAGTGCAATAGATTTCTCTATTCACAGTGACAGGAACATCTCTCTCAATATTACTTAGCTAATGAACGAATAGATCTGCTGTGAAGTTCCTAGGAGGCTCATTTTCTTGAGAACAGTAGTAAAAGTTAGCTGATGAATGACCTAAACTGCTTAATGTTTCTCCTTATAACTTCTGAGCAGCAAGGCGTATCCAGGCAAGTACTGAAGGAGTTATCCTCAGGAGGCCCTGGTGTCCTTGCAGGTTGTCAGAGGCAATGAGCCAGGTTTATTTCAAATGGCTCCTTAAATGAACATTTATTTTGTGCCAGTAACACGTTTTTGATTAACAGCTCCTTTGACTAATTTGCCTCCCCAAACAGCCCAATAAAGGACTCGTTTAAAACATAATTAAAAGCATGTTATTGCTAGCAGTTAATACTGATTAAAACAGGCATTAAGACAATTATTGTTGAAGGAAAGTAAGCACCCCGTAGTTTGCATAGAATCCATCCTTACTGTTTTTATGCATCTCGTACAGAAATGGATACATGACAAGCTAGAGCCAGGCTCATTCTTTATGGAATCATATCAAAGTATGTTCCTATTTTGTTTCTTTCTTTCAGTGAGTGGGAAAATCTTTCTATAGGTGGGCTACTGAAAATCTTTCTATAGGTGGGCTACAGTGAAACATTAATGTCTTCAGCAAGGTAAAGCTCATTTTCAATCAATATGAACTGATTTTGACTGTATGGAATAAAGTTCAGCTGTTCTTTTATAGTATGAGGACATATACCTTCATTCTTTCTAAACACTCTCATTACAGAGAACTTCCCTAGTCACATTATAGATTGAATGCAGTGGATGTTAATAATGTTACTTGGCGCTTTGATCTATTTGTTTTCATATTGCTTCTTATTCAAGCATATTCTGTTGTAGTGTGAAAGAAAAATAATACCTTAAATGATTTCTGATTCTTTAAGATTTTATTTATTTATTTATTTGAGGGAGAGAGCGAGCACAAGCAGGGGAGGAGCAGAGAGAGAAGCAGTCTCCCCACTAAACCAGGAGCCTGATGTGGGGGCTCAATGTGGGGCTTGATCCCAGAATCCTGGGATCATGACCTGAGCCTAAGGCAAATGCTTAGGCACCTGGATCCTGGGCACCACCCAGGTGCCCCCTGCCCTGTTCTTTTTTTAAAAGCGCCTTTTAAAACAGAGCAATAGTGGAAATTAATATTATATGAAAATAAGTACATCAAGTTTTTGCAACAACTTCTGTGTTTTGCATCGAATTATGACTTTTCAGGAATTCGGTAGGTAACACAAAAGGAACATGTGTTTTGCATGAAAGATTATTTTATTGAAAATGAAAATATAGAAAACAGCTTCCAGTTTATATAAAATATTTTTCCTATGATCAATTTTATATTTGAGTATAACCTCTTATTTTGTGACTATTCAAGAAGGCATATGGTGGAAATAATGGAAATTGAGTTTGGGTATACTTGACTAGAGCAAAGCTGTCTTTATACAATGGATTTATAAGTCATCTTAAAAATTTAACATAAAAGATTGCAAAGATCAAACTATGCCAACAGGTTCGATCATTTGTTCTGGATTCCCACTTTGCTGGGGTAGCCCCTGGATAGACTCACAAATAGATGACACTCCCCATGTGCCGTGGCCGAGTGTATTTATCAAGGGATGATTTGTCTTTTCCTTTATGGATCCAAGAAAGGTCTAGGGTTATAATAGTCACCAGAGGCCAATTTCCAAACCTTGTAAAGCTTGGGGAGTTAAAAATTAAAAACAAAAACAAAACACACACACATACATACACACACACAAACTTGTAAGGCAATATGTGGTCTAAAATTGCATGTTTGTCGGGGAGAGGGGATATAAAAAGGGAAAGGAGAAAGACATATTTTGTCATATTTGATATCAGTACTAAATTAATTTAATTTCATTCTACTGTAGGCTTTTAACAGCTCTTTTCTGGATGATTCTAAGAGCTTTCTAAAATATCTTCCTCTTTCTACTTTGGTTAATCCTTCACACTGCCATCAAAATTATGGTTCTAAAATGCAAATTTGATCTCCATCTATCCTAGTTAAAATCTCTCCATGATTCATATCGATTCTTTTTGACAGGGTATAATTCTTTAATTATCTGACCTCAACCTATATTTTCAGTCAAATTTTCTGACCTGCTGTCTTGTGGACATCATGAAACCTCACAGAACTAAGCTGCTTTTTTAATCATGTGAGCTAGTGGAAACTCTGGTACATAAAAGATAATTAGCAATCTTTGTTGAATAAAAATATATTGCATTTTAGGTATTATTTATATTGTGTTAGCGTGCATAGGTATTTCTAACAGTGAGTAAAAATGCAGACAATATTTTGAACTACTCAGATAATCTTGTTAATTATTCCACTTAGATAAATGGAATAATCACAGGAACTTGGCGACTACTCTACAGCATGACCTGGATTTATTAGGTAATAGTTCATAGTTTTGGCTAGACAGTCAGCTGTGAAATCTGACCTAACTGTCCAGTGCCTCAGTTTCTTCATCTGCCAAATGGGGTAATAAAGCATGATTTCTAGGGAAGAGTTAATGGTTAATAGATGTAAATTTCTCAGGATAGTATGTAGCAAATTTCAAATAAAAATGAGCCTTTATATCAATCTCAGATGTCTCTGTACACCAAAAGAAACCATTATATCAGTGATCTCAAAATATCAAGGAATATACGTGCCTGTGAGTCTAAAGTAAACAGTTCTTTGTGTCTTCCTTGCCTCCTCCTGATCCAGTCTTTTCTCTTCTCCGCTCTGCTCGAAGGCCCAGGACAATGGTCCATAAAGGCAACACCAGTATGCCCAGTGACCTCTCGCATAAGGTGGGGTCACTGATGGGGAGAACAGGCAGGAGAAGGAAGAGAAGAGGGTGGTAAGGGAGCATATTACACCGGCACCAGTGGCTGACTGGGTTCCAGGACCTGAGGCCAGCTGGCCTGGGCAGGGACCACTCCATATGGCACCCCCTGCCTCTGGGATCTAGTAGCCACTGCACCCCCACTGCCCTCCAGGCCTGGGCTTTTTGCCATCTCACTCTTACCAGCCCTGGGCTCCTACTCTTCCTGACCATTACACTACACTTTACCTACATCTTTGGAAAGAGTTTACTTAGTCAACTCTTCTGAAATGTTCCCATTTATTTCCTGCAAGGAACTTGACCAAAGCAATACTAAAAAGAAGTAATTTGATTTCGAATCTTGTAACTAATATTGCTTGTTGAATATATTTGCTTATTGTCAAAGACAGTCAAACACCCCCTAATGCCAAAATAGTTATTATCTTTATCACAGTTTTTACAACTGGATATGTGAATTGTATTTCATCAAAATATGGCTTTTGCTCTATGGCAGTTGATTTTTTTTTTAATTGACAAATTGAGAAAAGCAGTTGTTTCTGGCAGCTTTGAAACCAAAGCAGCCTTCTGCAGATATTAAGGTCACGATACGGAGATTAACTAAATAGTAATGTATTGTCTTGCCTGGAAACTTAGCTGCTATAATAGTCACTTGGATCCTGGCAGAACGTATTTAAAATATAATCTATTCTAGTTACAGAAATGTATTTGCTTATTTTGACAACTGAAAACAATAAACTTGTCTTTCCAAGCAGCAACTATTTTAATTCAATGTTGAAAAAAAAAAACTATAGGGCAAGGTAGAGCGTGGATAAAAGTAACGGCAAAAGCAGAAGGAATAGGATTTTTTCTTCTTTGCATTCCCCCAAGGTGTTTTGCCCATGGCAGTAATGTTCAAATACATATTTATCAGAGAGAGAGAGAGAAAAAGGGAGAGATAGAGATTTGAGAATCAGAAAATAATAAATTTGACTTCTGAGTTTTTTGGACTCATGGAAAATTTTGTTGCTCTGATTGTACTTAAAACTCTGTTGTTCTGGTAAATGCATTGAAATAATTGGTATTTTTCCATCTTTAAAATGGGGAATACAGTGCATTTATTTAAAAGTAGAGCATTTACTAGAACATTTGAAAATATTTTATTGTAATAAAAAGTAGTATTACTGAATTATACATTTTATCAAGATATTTTATATGTGGAAAATTATACTTGCAGTTAAAATGATCAATATATCAATTTAAAATATATTTTGATGAATTACAGTTTTATTAGAAAGTTAAACTCATAGAGACTCTTACCCACATATACTCTCTAGGTAACTCTAGGAATTCATACATTATATTTCTTTTCAGCCTTTTGTTGACAGCATTAGCTTTATTTTGCAGCTTCAGGCAAAAAACAAACAAGTAATTTTTAAAAATCCTGTGAAATATAAAACCCAGCTTCAAAATTAATGGATAACAATAAAGTTTGAAGTTTTTTTCCAAAACAATTAGTTTTAGGAAAAATTGTATGCAAATTTTCCTTCACAGATATGCCTCCCTTCTGAAAGTAGGAGTCTTTCCACTCCAACGTATATTTCAATTTCTGAAATCTTATAGAGGAATACGTTCTTTGTGGTTATTCTGAAATAATATTTGATTTATGTACTCCAAACAATGGATGCAAACCTGAAGAAGTTTTCTATTCTCAGAGGACTTCTTCTCAGATCCATAAAGGCCAAGTAAGCAGTCACTCACTGCACTTTGAAAACCAGCAGATGATGTCTGGTTAGAAGTAACAGACTTTGGCAATAGTAAGAAGTCTAAGGGCCTGCATCTGGTTTGAAGGAAGCAAAAAGTGACAGAATTAAAATGAACTGAAATGATGCAGTTGTCAAATGAGAGTCTGTTCCAAATCTGAGATTTACTGAACCAACAGTTTCTCTGCCAGTGCACTGTATTGGTCAAACATAGAAATTTTATGTTTCGGAGGAACAGCCAGAGGAAAACCAGCTAAAACAGCAGACGGTGTATCTCATTCATAACTTCACACTTTTCCCTTGATGTCCTGTTCTTCATACTGTCAGGATACATCCTCTTACATTTTCCTACCCAATTAATTGGAATGTACAGAGTTCATTCTCTAGGTGTGTGATTGTTTACCTTCTTCCTAAGAAAGGAAGCTCTTAGAAGAATTTATTCAGCTTATATACAAAGAAGAAACTGCGGCAAAAAGTTTATTTTACTCTCATTCTAACTTATGGTCAATACTGAAATGGATCCTGTAAGGCAGTTGTGGTTCATATGTAAAAGAACTGATCCAGTATTAGAGGGAAAAAAAATTGGCTCGGTGAATGCAGGGCTGTGGAGCCATGGAAAATAATTGTTCACAGAACTCCTGACAGTTTCAATCACAGGATTCCCTGCAATGACTGGAAGAAATTGCAGGGTAACTTGTTCAGGGACAATTCAGAAATCGATACAAACCCAAAGGTCGACTTCTTTGTTTCTGATTTAAGATGTGGACCAAAACAAATATATCGTCACTGAATTGTTTTTCCTAACAGGGCATATATTCATATGTGTGCTTGTGTGTGTGTGTGTGTGTGTGTGTTTGTACATAAACATGAAATTGCATGTTTTGAGATGAATCCAGTGGTTTCTTTTCATTTTCCCCAAACATTTCACTAGTTATTTATTAAGAATCAAAAAATGTCCCCAGTAAAATAAACCTGATGTTGCTTTCCATCCAAGAGTTTGTGAAACTGAAGTTGAATTTAGACCATGCTAGAACACAATGAGAGCAATCCTTTTATACAAATCCATGTGTAATTCCAAACCAAATAGCTGCAAAATAAATTGGCAACTGGTATATTCTTTATAATATGCTGCCAGTTATGGAGCTGGGATAAACTAAACCTGGAATTTAATTATAAATGAAAACCAAAAGAATCCGAAAGAAGTAAGAAACCGGGTAAGAATTCATTTTGATAGTATGCTGAAAGTCTTTCTTTTTCTATATCTTATTTCCTAAACATCCATCTTTCCATACTAGTTTCTTAAAATTTAAATAAAAATCTAAAAGTACCACTGAGGGTATCTGCTCAGATCATTTAAAATATAGAAAAACAAACAAATGAAAGATGTAATTTTCATGCTCTGATTTCATCTACTCACCTTTCATTCAGTCATTGTAAGGATAGTTGTCTCACTTACTTCTGAAATGCCTGCTTTCTCTAGCCCAGACGTACCAGCATGCACCCCCCAAAAGCCATTTTTTCAGGAGACACTTGATAAACATTTAAATCCACAGTGACAGCACATCTGAATGACAGTCCCCTAGAATTGTGACACCTAACCTGGGAACAAACCATAAACATATGAAGCTGGTTTAAGTTGTTTAATTTTTCCTAACCTAGGTTTTCTGTGAAGAGCTTGCCTATCTCTCCCTCTTATCCCTGCCATGAGTGAAGAAACACACTCATTTAGAAATGTATCCTGAAAATAAAACTCTCTAAAAAGCAATGGCTCATCAGAAAATTCACCACATTACCCATTGGTTACAGAGTGTTTTGAACCAGATTTTGTTCCACTTTCATTGGAAAGCATCACACTAATTTGGTAATCAACGTGTCCTCTAAAATCAGACAGTGCTATTTGGGTAGTGTCCAATATACTGCAACTCGTTTTAAGATAATAATCTAATAATATATTTCAGAAACTTTTCGTACATGTGCCACATCCTCGGATTCCTATGGAGAAGCAATTCCTGTCAATTCTTAATATAGACATTAATGCCAAGTAACATATAAGAAACAGACTCACAATATTTTCCTGGCAAAATAACTGTAAAACTAAGAACTTTGTGTTCTAGGACTCTCAGGATAATTCCATAGTGAGATCTGCTGTTACAATGAATATGTGAATCCTAGAGCAACCTACAAACATTTTGCTATATTGAAATATGAAATATCCAGAGAGGGATATTATACATTTCATACATATAGAAGCATAGATTGCTCTATGCGTTAATCATGGCCATTTGTGTGCATTTTTTATTTTTATTACCTAGGCTTAGAGCAATCTTTGCAAAACAGACCCATAACAAACACGTAAAAATAGAATAAAAAGCACATTCCCCATAAAGTGCTTGCACAGCACAGAAATGTAAAATTTTGGCACCCAGTCAGTTTTGTGTGGTATAAAAAAATTTCGTATATTTAAATTCTCTGTATTTTACAAGGCTTTTTATGTAAAACCTTAAGTGGAGTTGACTGTTGATCCCGGTTGATTTGGCCATGTGACGCCTTCCAGGTTGGGGAGCTCTCACTTCACTGTTTCTTATCAGCTCTCCTTACTACCGCCATGTGGGGCCAATTTGTTCCTTCTGCAGAGAAAGAAGGGGTTTGGATTTAATTTGAAGCCTTGACATAAGGTTTAATTTGCTAAAAAGGGGAGCTATGCCATTGTAAATCTTGGAGGAGACACTAAGGTTGTGAGAACTGTCAGCCCAATCTGTTTTAAGCACTGTTTGAGGTGGTTTGTTAAAGAAACTATATTTCTTTGCAGACCCCACTCACCTAATTGAATTGAGGCTTAATTGCAAATATAATTCTATTCTGTATTCTCATCAACTGTTTATTTTTTGAGAGAAGGATGATGGGTAATAGAAAGTTTTCATATGAAATATGTATTTACAGTAGATGCACAGATTAGATAGTGTGGTATGAGTATGAAACTCATGAAAGGACAATATTCATCTTATTTTTTACATCTCAGTAAAAATAGAGAAGGAAATATGATGAGCTGTAGTAGGATGAACTTGATAGAGACAAATAGGAGATTCCTAGCTGTGAGGATTATTTAACAATGAGTAGTAGTTATGCTGGAAGTTGGGAAATCTTTGTTTTCCATACTTTTTAAAAATGAAGACAGACGTTGAGTTATAAATTTTGTTTGGGTAATTTGGGGATAAGAAATGGAGAAATAGCCTAATTCTCACCCTTGGGGCTTCACCATTCCCATCCCAGCAGCATTTGTAACTGTGAGGGGGCTTTCAACTCTGATGAGACTGAAGGGGTCATTGTCATGCAGTGTGTGGTGATGATGGTTAGAAAGTATCCTGCAGGTCAGGGGCCATTTCTGACCCATTTCTGCCCTTCCTAAAATGAACTCTGCAGTTAGAAAAAAAATACATGAATATCTTTTATTTACTCCTAGAAATGATATGTTTGTGTATTCACATCTGTGTGGAGTGTATTGTGTTGCATGTGTGTTTAACATTAGAGAAACAACATTTAAAATCAGTGTTTAAGACCAATCTCTCTGGAGCCTAACATCTAGATTTATATTCCAACCTGGCCCTTTGCTATTTTTTGAATAAGGTACATACACTCTCAGTGCTTCTGGGATAGTAATAGTACTTTCTTCTACATTGTTGTGAGCATTAAATGAGAAACATTTGTATTTATGGCTTACATGTTAGTGGTTATTATTAATTACTATTTTTCTGTGATCTTAGACCAACCCTTCTGCACTCTAACAAACTCTATTCCTTCCATCATGTTCATTTCCTGTTTCTATAAAAGTGTGGACCTGAAGAAATAAATTATATTTGCCCAAGAGTACTCAGAAGTGGAACACAGGAAACTTTTGAATTCCTTAAAAAAATTAAAGTATCCATGAATGCTCAATTCTAATTTCAAACCTATCTATTTTTTGATAGACACATAGTGATAAATACTTTTGGGGATTATAATTTCCTATAGTATTTATGACCTAAAATCCAAGTGATGGAAAGTTTTACAAACAAGTAGGAGCCCTATTCTTCATATGTTTAAAAAAAGTACTCAGTATTTTTCGCTTGTCAAAGATTTAAGTCACAGTAATTCAAATAAATGGGCATAGTCTCACATTGTTTTCATAAAAAGTATGAATTTTTTTATTTTGAAATGAAATTCACCTCTATTACTTTGTATACTCACATAGTCTTGGGATTAATTTGAGAAATGTTATCATCAGACAGCATCCTTTGTGTTCTGGAAAATAATTTTGCTTGGAAATGAGCACTGATGCAGTACTAAATAGTTTCAAGCCTATTTATAGTGTCCTGTGGGCCCTACTAATTTGCTGAGAAACCTTTTGCTTAATTGTAATCAGTCATCAAGTGTTTTATAAAGCTACTTTATCCTTAAATGTGTGCTAGGTATTGTGAGGATACTGGTGAAGCGAATGGCATAGGACAAGTCCTTCTGGAGCTTGATTTCTAATTAGGAAGAAAGCAAGACTGATACACGTCCATTCATTATCAGGCAGATAGATACCTTTGTGCATCTTCACTGCTCTGCACGATGGGTATCTGTCAGTAAATAAAACAGACTAAAGGAGCAATGGTGCTTGGTTTCTAGAGAGTTGGGAGACAAACAATAAAATAGAATATTTAATACCAGTCTGGGATGAAGGTTATAGAGAAAACTAATCTCTGAAGGGTGCTAGAGAGAGCAGGGCTGAGGATGTTCCAATTTTAAATAGGGTGATCAGTAATTTACATTTGAACAAAGACCTGAAGAAGCTGAGGAAGCCAACAGCAAGTAAAGGATTCCAGGTTGAATAGAAACTAGCAAAAACAAAAGCCCATGAGGGAGAACTTGGCTGGAAAATTCCGGGGAAAGCAAAGAGGCCAATATAACTAGAAGTGAGTGAGTAAAGGTAAGTTTAAGTGGAATATGAGTCAGAGGGGAACAATCATGTGGTCTATGTGGGCATTTTAGGACTTGGTCTTACTGAATTAGAGTCATTGGAGGGTGTTGGAAAGAAGATTGATCTGAGAATCTGATCTGACTTAACAGTTTTACAAGAATTACATGGCCTGCTGTATTGAGTATAACCTTGCCTTCCCCCCTAACCCCTCACCAACAGTCCTATTATAGGAAACACAGAGACCAATGAGGAGATAAAGATGATATCTTAAGACAGAGTGGTAGCTGTAGACATAGACAGACATGGTGAAATTCTGAATATATTTTTATGATCAAGCCAACAAGATTTGGTGTTGGATTCCTTACTGGGCAGGAAAGAATGTGGAGTCAAAGATAATGGCAAGGTTGTTAGGCCTGAGGTACTGGGAACAGAATTTTTAATCAGTTGAGGTGGATCAAGCTAGTATAGCAGGTTTGGGGAAGAATATTATGAAGAGTTTGAAGTAAAGTTTGTTATGTCTTAGCAGCAGATTTGGTATCAAAGTGAAGATGTCAAGTAGACAGTGCATATATTCCTATAGGTTGCAATTTAGGATAGGTCAAGGATGCAGATATAAATTAAGGTGTGTCAATTGGCATTTGAAACCATAAGATTGAATGAGAACACCAAAGGAGTGAGTGTAGTGAAGAGTGAGGAAAGTTTCCATAGATTTATCCTTGAGGTGCTCGGAAGATACAAGTTTGGGGAGATGGGGTAGAACAAGAAAGCAGAGTGAGGAGGAGTAGGGAGAGGAATAGGGAGAAAATAATTTTGTTCTGGAAGCAGGTAGAAGGTGGAAGTGAAGGTAGGAGCTTGTGGAAATTATATCCTGATTGCTTTTCCTTTATCAGAAACTAGCAAACAAAGTTAATCAGCTAAGGAAAATGAGAAAGACAGATATTTTAAATTTGGGAAGGGAAAGATCTATAGTCTACTAAGAGCTTGAGAAAGTAAGCAGATAGGACCATATCATATGACTGCTAGAAAACCTTAAGAGCTGCTTGAGTTTTGTGGGAAGAATTTGTGCGTTTTTTTCCTAGTGATGTTAATCTGCATGCGTGTAGGCAAAGTGTTTTGATTAACAATTGGTACCTAATAAACCACTTCAATACTTAATGGCTTAAAACCACAACAATGTAAAACCACAACAATCATTTATTTTGTTCATAGACCTCAGGAAATTTATTTTGAGCAGACCTCAGAAAATATAGCTCATTTCTGTTCATACTTTCAGAAGTATTGAGCTCCCCCTGCTCATGCTCTCTCTCTTGCTCTGCATGTACTCTCTCTCTCAAATAAATAAATAAAATCTTGAAAAAGAAAAGAAAAAAGAGATAGAAACATGAGAATAGCAATGGAAATTGAGAGTAGATGAGAAAAGTTTAGCAAAAAACAAACAAAAAAACACATCTGTAAGGATTAGTTACATCCTACTTAACTAGAGTCACAGATGGACATTTACCAATGAAGTAGATAAAATTGAAATTTGCCATTGCTCCAGAATTTTGTCACTACATATTTGAGACTGGGTCATCAGGGAGTAAAGTGGCAATAAAAATAGATAAAGCACCAGTTCTAAAAGAGATTAGTGAAAGAGAATGCCCATGCAGACAAATATGTAAACAAAAATCTATGTGAGGCATGCTTTTGGAGTTTCCAAGCATGTTTCTATATAATAAAATAAAGATGTCAGTACCAAAGCAAATTCATTAACTACTACCACTCAAAAAAAAAAAAAAAAAAAAAAAACACACCCAAAAGATGGAGTACACAATATAATCATAATGGGCTCAGAATATTTGGCATTGGGTAGGAGTAAAAAATAGCGTTTCACATTCTTTGACATTTAACCTTACTATGTGCCTGGTGCGGATTCAGAACATTGCTTGGATTTTTTTTTTTTTTAATGTAACTCTTCCAGCACCCAGGTAGTAGGAACTATTATAGTCTCTTTTTTGCATACAAATAAACCGAGTAACACAGTTTATCATAATAAATCCTGAGTTCGGGAGTCGAACCCAGACAGTCTGATTTTTCATGGCACATTGAAACTGTGCTTATGAGATGAGACATATGACTGCAGCAGCGGACCGTCATCATTCACACACTGCGTATTTACTCCACACGTACTTTGTTCTGGTCCTAGCGGTAGGAATGGAATCACAAATTCTGAGGAAACAAAAGTACCTAAGAATCTCACCATGTAATTCTTCACCTCGACTCTTGTAGATTTCAGTCATTTACCTTTAGTTTTGCTGTAAGGCTTTGGATTGTGGTACCATGTAACAACGTGATTCTAATTTAAGTAGCATGTATTAGCCTCTTAATGTTACTATATATATTCTGTTTTATACTGCAATTGACTGAGGAAGGTTGTGTTTTGTCTCATTTTTTAGCCAGCAAAAATATACACCCGTTACTTTTCCAGACTGTAGAGCAACATCAAATTAATTTAATGTGTGTTTCATTTTGTTTAGTTTCTCTGAAACTCTCTTCTTGCTGTTAATAATAATAATAATTACTCTTCCTTAGCACTCTGATCAGCTAGTAAATTTCACCAGTTGATCAAACTGGGCAAATAGGATGAAACAGAAATCTTAGTTACACTTACACTACTTAAAGTCCTACCATAAAGTAATGTTCCTTTCAACTCCTTTAGTTTATACTGTATAAGAAATTATGTCCTCCCTGCACCATTGCTGTATAATACATGTATGAAAAAACAAAAAGCCTCCAGTCCCAGTAGCTTTCTCTGGTGCTCCCATAAAGTTAGCATAGGCTTTCAATGTATTTCCAATATTTTAAATATTGAAAACATATCAGTGCAAAGAAAAATGGTATGGAATATTGCTTTGCATTATAGGAGGATGTCTAAGAAACCTTCAATGCTAAGTATAAAATACAACAAATTCTAAGAAAAGAGTGGGAAACAGGAAGGGAAATAACATTTAATATTAGGCTGGTACTGAGAAAGATCTTTGTCCTAATATAATAAAGATTTAAAATACATTTTTTAAAAGATTTTATTTATTAATTTATTTTAGAGAGCTCGAGCAGGAGTGAGTACGAGTGGGGAGAGGGGCAGAGAGGAAGGAAGAGGGAGAGGGAATCTCAAGCCAACTGGGCGCTGAGCACAGAGCCTGAGGCAGGGCTTGATCTCAAGACCCATGAGATCATCATGACCTGAACCAAAACCAAGAGTCGGAGGCTTCATGGACTGAGACACCAGGCACCCCAAAATAAATTTTTATATAGATGCAATAATGCAAAAATCATGTTGCTGGTTATTGCAACCCAAAATACACAGAGAATGCCTTTATTGTAAAAATGGTGCACCTCGTGCTCCCTTTGTATGCCTTTTTTGGGGTTTAGTCTTTGAGTATTTCCTTCCAAAGCTTCTGATACATTGTGGTGATCCCTCCACGTTATCTCAGCCATTTCCACTTGGTATCAATGTCTGGTTTGGTGTAAAGCTGTTGTTCATAGCTGTTCAACTGCAGAAATAACTATCTTCTATCCAAGTGGTAACATAGGACTAAAATCTTATCAATTCAAGATATATTTACTGAGAACCAGCAATGGTCAGTCACCAACTGTTCCATGTACTCACAATAGATCAGTGAACAAAACAGACAACCCCTGTCTCCTGGAGTTTACACTCTAGTGGGACTACACAGTAAAGAAACGACAACAAATTCATGTGTAGTATCTCATATGGTGTTAAATACTGTGAAGTGCTATAAAGAAAAATAAAATTAAGGGGATAGAGAGCTAGAGGCAGAAGAACGATATTTTATATACTGATTTCCATAAAGGCCACTCTAATTTGGTGACATTTAGAAAGAAATTTGAGAACAGTATGCCATATATACATAGAAAGTGGAAGATTTTTTAGGCAAAGGAAATCAATATGGTTAAGATTGTATAGATTTTTTTCTAGCAATAACAATAACATTTACTCAGTTTTTCATGTCAAGTGTATGAGAAATACTTTTTCATTATATGAAATCTTACGCCCTAGAGTGAAAAAAGAAAAAGATTTTTTGGTGAGAAAAATTCTGTTTCTGGTACATTTGGCTATAGATAGCCTAAGCAGAAGAGACTGTGTACTCCGTAGCCAGAAGGCTTCAATTCAAATCGTATTTCACACACTCACTAGCTGTGTATGTCCTTTGGGTAAGTCACTTGCCAGTCTGTGACTTTTCCCTGAAGTGTGAAATGCATAAACTACACCCACCTCAGTGGTTTGTAGAGAGGATTAAATGAGATAAAGCAGGCAAAATGCATACCACTGGCCTTGGCAAACTGCAGACTATTGACCACTTCTCTAATCCCTCCTATTTTATCATCCTGATTCAGATGTCCTGGTCCTTGGTGATTTACCCAAACATGGGAGTGACATTTATATACTAGAAATGCCTTCCCGTTACTCTGTGGACATTTCAGTGAAGAAAAAGGAATCTGGATTTCTGCACTGGAATTCTCATTCTGATATGTGCCTCCCAAGCATCTGCACAGGCTTGTATCTGGAGTCCCAAATGGGGACACCATATTTGAGAATCCTTTGTGTTTGAAATGGTCTTGCTCACATCCTTACATCAGGCTAAGTATGGAATCATCCAAACAATTTAATTTAACAGGGGATAATTCATCTATTTAAATGCTTTTTCCTCAAAATATATGAATAATTTTTTTTCAAAATCACTCTTTAATTAGTACAAAAACACACTGAGTATCTCTATTCTGCAAAACGTTAGTTTTTATGCAACGTGGATCAACTTTGTAAGTTCTCAAGACCATCTCATATATGGATTCCACATTCATTGCAGCAGATTGATAGGACCTTGGTAAATATATAAATAAGACCATTATATATTTATAATAGGACTAATAGTCAACACATACACAAACCTGTTACTTCTAAACATTGGTGCAATCAGGAGGAAGTAGAGATGAATTGGTAACACTCATTGTATCACATATTAGACCAATAAATTTGACCAAACATCATAGTTAGGACGATTCTTGGAATCATTTATATGGATTCAGCTCAGATTGGCTCTTGGTTTGGAGGAGTTAACAGTATACCAAGAACATGTGTCAATGCCTGGTCTTTGCCAATATTTAAAAGAAATATGGCACAATGTTTATATATTCTGTTTATTTGAAAATTTGCTCCATTCACTTGACACTATATTACTGATCCAAAGACCATGGAACAGCGGCATGCTCAATGTGGACAATGCATGTATTTACTCAATTCATCATTTAGCAGCTTTTAAAGGAGTACATTTTTGACCTGTTATGCCAGGTTGGCTCATCTATCTCACAAATCATCTTTAATTCATAAATTAAAGAGCCTGGAAATAATCACAAGTCCTTGGGAACCATTATAGCCTTCTCTGTCAATTAAGAAATAAGGTTTGTACAGTGAAAGGATTTCAAATAATATAATATTTAGTTTTGCTTAAAAAGTTAGACATGTGCAACTAGACTTTGAAAAAAAAATGAACTGCTTCAATCATGCAACCAGACATTCAAATAAATTACACTGGGTTGAACTCATAGCTAAATTGGGGTTCCTAAGTTAAGATTCCCCTTTAAATTCTTAAACAAGTGCCTAGTTAAAGTAGTATATGTTTTGTAGTTGGAGATGATGCTTGATTTTACCAAAAAAAAAAAAAAAAAGGGCTTTTTTAATTGGTACACTATTTTCCAGAATAAAAAGTATTTTTTCCTTGGGTCATTGAAAGCTGGTTGAAAGTGCTATAAAAGAAGTTAGCTTTATTTTTAATTTTTAAGTTTTAAGTTTTTTAATTACTATGTTCAGTTAGCCAACATATAATAGCACATCATTAGTTTTTGGTGTAGTGTTCAGTGATTCATTAGTTGTGTATAACACCCAGTGTTCATCACAACAGGGGCCCTCCTTAATGCCCATTACCTGGATACCCCATTCCCCAATTTCCCCGCCCCTCTATAACCCTCAGTTTGTCTCCCAGAGTCCACAGTCTCTCATGACTTGTCTCCCTCTCTGACTTCTTCCCATTCATTTTCCCTCCCTTCCCCTGTGGTCCTCTGTGCTATTCCTTATGTTCCACATATAAGTGAAACCATATGATAATTGTCTTTCTCTGATTGACTTATTTCACTTACTGTAATACCCTCCAGTTCCATCCATGTTGATGTAAATGGTAGGTATTCATCCTTTCTGATGACTGAGTAATATTCCATTGTATATATGGACCACATCTTCTTTATCCACTCATCTATTGAAGGGCATCTTCAGCTCTTTCCACAGTTTGGCTATTGTGGACATTGCTGCTATGAACATTGGGGTGCAGGTGCCCCTTCTTTTCACTACATCTGTTTCTTTGGGGTAAATACCAGTAGTGCAATTGCTGGGTCATAGGGTAGCTCTATTTTTAAAATCTTGAGGAATCTCCATACTGTTTTCCAGAGTGGCTCTACCAGCTTGCATCCCCATCAACAGTGTAAGAGGGTTCCCCTTTACCCACATCCTCACCAACATTTGCTGTTTCCTGTTTTGTTAATTTTTGCTTTTCTAACTGGTGTAAGGTGGTATCTCATTGTGGTTTTGATTTGTATTTCCCTGATGTTGAGTGGTGTTGAATATTTTTTCATGTGTCTGTTACCCATTTGTATGTCTTCTTTGGAGAAGTGTGTTCATGTCTTTTGCCCATTTCTTGACTGGATTATTTGTTTTGAAATTTTATCATGGTTATGTGTGCATTATAACAAATCACAGGGTATAGAAGGGTTTCTAATGAAAAGAAACTATTTTTTTCTTATTCCCACCCTCAATCTCCAGGACCAATTTTTCTGATTATTTTTGTTTCATTCTTCTGTGGTTATCTTCCTAACACTAGGTACGTTTGTATCTCCATTTCTTAATTTCCAACTTGAGACAATGTCTGATCACTTCCTAGGAAAGATAAGATTTATCTCATTCTATTTCTTCTTCCCTCTCNGTCCTCCCTATTTTTTTCTTATTCCCACCCTCAATCTCCAGGACCAATTTTTCTGATTATTTTTGTTTCATTCTTCTGTGGTTATCTTCCTAACACTAGGTACGTTTGTATCTCCATTTCTTAATTTCCAACTTGAGACAATGTCTGATCACTTCCTAGGAAAGATAAGATTTATCTCATTCTATTTCTTCTTCCCTCTCCCAGTCTCCTCCCAAAGTTTGACAGTTTTATCATTACTTTGAGAACTCCCATCCATTACCTTGTAACTTTTAATGATTTACGTACACTTCTACTTATCGAACCATCAATTCCAGTCAGTAGTTTAAATACTCTTCTCTCCACCTTCCCTCTTCCTCATTTTTCTGATTTACTTTAACTTATCAAAGTGGTTGGTACATTTTCTTCTTCACACCCAAACAATTCTTGCATGTTTTGTCCATAGGTTGATTTGTAAAGCTGAAAACCAATTTACAGTGTTTATATTATTATGACCATGAGAATATTGTTTACTGCCAGAGAAAATAGTATGAAATTTCTTTCCTTAAAGGTCTAATGCCAAGATGCTGGAAATACTTAAACAAAAAACATATTTCTAGTATCAGAGTCACCTGGATTCTTATTTTCTACATACCATTCAAGAACTAAGAATCATTATGCATTGTATTTGGACTTACATTTGGACCATAGTATTTTGTCGTCTGTTTTATTTTTTTGAAAACTTTGTCTTTCTCTATGTGTATTTATCAAAATCTTAAAGTTTCCCTCTTTTTATGAAATTTTCTTTCTTAAAACCTACCCCCCCTTTTTTCGTGGAGGTCTCTTTCCTGAGACCCCAAATTGGACCAGCTCATTTTTAGACTTGACATATAGCCATCAACCCAGACTTGCATTAGAGGATTCCCTGGATTATAGCCTCCCTTCCTGAGATCCAATAGTTTCCTCTTATGATTATGACTAGTAAAGGATATAAGGAAGGTGAATTTTTGGACATCCTCTCTGTTTGAAATGTCTTTCTTTAGTCCTCACATTTGAGTAACAGTTTATTGTGACTTAGAGTTCTAAGTCAAAAATGTTTTCTCCTACAATTCTTTATTCTTTCATAAGCTGGTATTGCTGAGGAGAATTCCAATTCCAGTCTTAGTATTATTTGTTTTAATGAACTATTTTATTTATTCAGAAAACTGAGTACCTTTATCCTTGGAGTTCTTAAATTTTCACAAGGGTAGTTGAAAAAAAATTTCATTGAGTACTGGGCATCTGAATTATCTAAATCTATTAACTCTAAAGACTTCTGACTTAAATTCTCTGCTGTTCTTCCGATGATTGGATAATTTCTTCTCAGCTTTTTTTCAATTTTCTTTCTAGAACTCTTTTTAGTAGGATATTGATGCTCTGTGCCTACCTTTTTCTTTCACAGTTTTTATTAATCTTTCAGTCCTACGAATTGGGACAGAGCACACCCTCCACCTTTTCCTCCTCCTTTTTTAAATAGAATTTTTAATCTCTAATCACCTAAGCACACTAATTGTATTCTCTAACATTTTTCTTTCCTTTTACATAGCATTGTGGTTTTGTTACATTAACCTAATATCACCTCTGATTTCTCTATTTATGTAAGAGAGTTTTTTGTTGTTTGCTCCTCTTCTGTTTACTGAATTACTTGTTATCGTTTTTAGCTCCATAATCATCTTTTCTGTTTATCTTGGTATTTCTCTTTGATGCTGTTGATTTTTCACTCATCTGGTGATCTTATTTGCCTGTTCATATTTAAGAACAAAAAAATGGTTAGCAGATATGGGTTTCTTGGGCATATTTGCAAACATGCAAATAGTTCTGTTCATGCCCCTCCCTTCAGTATGCTGAAGACTTATTCATATGAATAAGGTGGGTCAACTGTCAAGCTCATCAAAGATTTACCAAGCAAGGTGCTTGGTATGTGATTATATGTCACATGTCAGAATAATCAGAGGTATATTCAGAGCTTCAATATACACACTAGCCTTAGTGCTTCTCTCTCCAGATATCTTATTTAATTTCTTTAGTAAAGAATATCCTGTCATTTTTTTGTTTTTGTTTTTATTTTCTTCCCCCACAAGCACAAATCCTGGGCTACCTGGAAGCACTGTGACTTGGCACAACCATCTTAAATACTAACTCTTTTTTTTTTAAGATTTTATTTATTTATTTGACAGAGAGAGAGACAGCCAGGCGAGAGAGGGAACACAAACAGGGGGAGTGGGAGAGGAAGAAGCAGGCTCCCAGTGGAGCCAGGAGCCTGATGCGGGGCTTGATCCCAGGACCCTGGGATCAGGCCCTGAGCCAAAGGCAAATGCTTAATGACTGAGCCACCCAGGTGCCCCTTAAATACAGACTCTTAGACAATCATTCTTCTTCCACATCATCTCTGCCCTGGAACCCAAAGCCACTGTAGTGGTCTGGCAGAAACATTGACTCTCATCTCCCAAAGATGAGAGCCTTTTTTGCAGCAAATTCTGTTCGGCTCATTGATTTACATACCTCTGTCTACTTTCAGTCTCCCCAAAACTCGTTGAAATATCTGTGATGATGTTGATAACCACCTGTCCTCTCTGGTTCTCTGTGTTTATTAATTTTATGTGTTTCTTGTTTTTTTTATTCATAAAGGCCCAGGAGGAAAAGGGGATTAATTCATTTCCTCAGTATATCATCTTGAATTGAAAGTCAAGAAGAGATATGCAAAATCTCAGGTTTCTAAAAGCTCATCATCTTGAAAGAAATAAATATTAATGACATGCACATTTAAAATTAATAACAATGAAACATTTGTTTCTTTTCCCTAAGAGAATTATAACAAGTTATCCTATAGCTCTTGTGAACAAATGATAAATTTTAAGAGAAGGCCAACAAACAGGAATTCCTCTTTAAGGTTTTCTTTTTGCCAGATGGAGACATGCCCATAGCCAATGAATGGACCTGATATTTGAAGTTCAAAGGCTGAGTCATGTTTCGGGGTTAGAATATGAGGATCCTGGGGCGCCTGGGTGGCACAGCGGTTAAGCGTCTGCCTTCGGCTCAGGGCGTGATTCCGGCGTTATGGNGAGGATCCTGGGGCGCCTGGGTGGCACAGCGGTTAAGCGTCTGCCTTCGGATCAGGGCGTGATTCCGGCGTTATGGGATCGAGCCCCACATCAGGCTCTTCCGCACTGAGCCTGCTTCTTCCTCGCCCACTCCCCCAGACCGTGTTCCCTCTCTCTCTGGCTGTCTCTATCTCTGTCGAATAAATAAATAAAATATCTTAAAAAAAAAAGAATATGAGGATCCTAAAGATGAACTAAATGAGTGTGTGTGTGTATTTCCCCCTTTCTTTTAGAAACTAAAGATACTGTCCATGTTTCATTGCAAAGATTTAGTGAGGATTATGGGATTTATTAAAAAAAGGGTGTTTTATTGTTTTACAGGAAGCTTTTTATCTGAATCATCAGTGTATGGCTTGTTACTTATCAGTTCTGTCATCCTGGGATCTTTTTCCTCTAGAATTTATAATATGATAGCTCTTATTCCTAAAGGGATATGAAAAGTGCAGCTTGATGAGCTGCTTCTGTGCCACTGAATACCATTTGGATTTCCAGTTTTACATTGTAGTGAAAAGGGCCATTAACTCTTTATTGAGAACTCATTTGGTACACAGGTATTAATTTAATTATTCCTTTATTGGAAGCATGGTTGAAGGCTGTTAAAAAGTTACTGATTTGACTTGTTTCTGGTAGTTGCATATATCTGATATTTTATTATAATCATAAATGAATTATGAATAACATCAGAATGTATTATATTGTATTATTTTATAATTAAGCTATAAAATCATTCTTGTTTTAGTAGTGATAATATGATAAATTACTGCTAAAGGTCATGGTCCATAATAAAAGATACACATTTTTCTTTCAAAGAACTTACACATATGCCAAGATTTTGTGATAATTTTCTCATTTTAACTACTTAAGTGTGTAATGGAAGTCATCAGTATCTGTTCCTCAGGCAGGTTCAGAATTCCAGTATTATGAAGTAATGCTTGTGCAAAGTGACTTCTAAATAAGGGCTATTAAAATGTCAGATGAAACAAAGTCTCCGTATTTATAAAGGTTTATTTTCTCTGGAAATCATACTTGTAAACAATTTGCATTATCAAGGGAGTCAGCAGTCTGAGGCTCTATTTTGTAGAAGTATGGTGGGGATGAAAATGGAACTGCAAGTTCATTGGATATGCTGCAGTATCAGCTAGAGAGGAAATCTGTGACCCAAAATTGGACGTATATGTTTAGTTGTCATAGATATATGGTTATTCTTTCGCTCTATAGCAATAATTTAAGGTTTCACCAGTTTTTCCAATTGCATTTCACTTCTTAGAATTTATGTCAAAAGTCAAAGGTCATAATTTCCAGCTATTAATCTTTCCTGTCTGGAAAAACAATTCAAGTGTGTTTAGCTGGAAGGCTGCTTCCCGCAGTTGACTGTAAAATACCAAACTTCAGAATGTTGCAGTTTACGTAACCAATCTCACTTATTTAAGTTTCGATGACAGATCTTTTTTGTTTGTTTGTTTATCACCAAATAACAATGCAAACGGGTCATGAAGCAGCCTTAGACATGCTGTGTGGTCACTGAAAGCAGTATTTCTAAATGGATTTTTGGTCTAAGTCTCTTAAAACTTTTTAAGAGCACTTTATTGTTATAAAGTCTCTTAAAACTTAAAGCATCTATTGTCAGATGCAACTATGGAGGAAAAAAAAGCTTTTTATTTACATAAGGATGAGAGTAGATCACTTTGTTTTCTTGATGACCAGTTGTGTGGTTAAGCAGAAAAGCTATGTTATTACAGTATTTTTGTAGACAGCAGTTTAGGAGAAAAACTGCAAATGGTGTCATGGTGAAATGTGTTACTGGAAATTGCAATTCCAATTTTAAAATTAGACAGGCATTTTATGTGTTTATCATATTAGAATAATTAAGTTTCTCCTGCAGATTAGAACATAAACTTTCAGCAAAAGTATACTCTTGCTATATTTTGGTAACACAAATGTTATTATGAAAACACTGTAGGGTTTTGGGCTTTTCTGGATAATTATGAGTAAATGATCATTTTGTAATGAAATCATCCTCGGCTTGTGACTCTCAACTGATTTTTCCATCTGGTGTTTGTCATGTAAAGATATCCATTCAGCAGTATTAAGCAGTTTGAAAAATACCAACCAAACTTCAGTATTTAAGAGGGTCCTCATTCGATATAGTGCTTCCAGATTTCTCTCTTTCATATTTATATTCATATTCTCTCTCTCCACCCCCACCCCCCGCCTTGAAGGGCATTTTCTTCTTAGGAGGACATAAAGGACATTTGGGTTTTATTCCTACTTCACCTAAAAAAGTTGAATCAGTGCCATCATTTTCTCTCTTCTCTATTTATCTTACATAGAAAATATAAATACTGCTTTAAACAGATTTGTTCATTGGGTCACATTGAGGTCTGCAAACAATAAAGGTGATCAAACCATAGGACATTTATTTCTTTATCTCAATTTCTAAATTACCCTCTGATAATAAACTTTACAATAAACATCTCCCCTCCACCACTACCCCCACCACCAACTGTACATACCCTTTTGAATCATGCCTCATTTTTATCCACATGATTAAGTGCAAATATCTAGTTCAACCATATACCAGAAAATTCCTCGTAAAGCCTTTCTTTCTCATGTTTGAATCACCATTTCATAGTTAAACTATTCGCAGGTCCAGTTTTCCAGAAAGTTTCCAGAATATTAAAAAAAAAAAGAAAAGAAAAGAAAAGAAAAGCAAAGCAAAGCAAAGAAAAAAGAAAAGAAAAGAAAAAGAAAAAGAAAAGAAAAGAAAAGAAAAGAAAAGAAAAGAAAAGAAAAGAAAAGAAAAAGAAAAGAAAAGAAACTTCATTGACTTAAATGTTCAGAAGTGTCTCTGTCCAGTTTTTCCTCGCTGGGTGTTTGCACTTGCCAGGCCTGTTGGCCGTCAGATACATCTGCCCTGCCGTTTCACTCTGCTCTGTTTTATCTTGTAGCAGGGCCTGACTCCTGCACCGTGGGTTTCTTAGGTGACTTTCAGCTGGGTTTTGCCATCAGAAACACTACTGAGGGTTTGGAAGGCAGGAGTGAGGAAGGTGGAGTGATCTCACTTCTCCAGCCTTAACACTGTCTCCCCCAGTTGGCACTGTCTCTTCTACTAGAGGATCCCAAATGGTTTCAGCCTCCTCTGTGTGAATATGGCCTTGCGCTCCAGTAACATGACTGGCCCCTTGTCCCTCAGGTGTAGATACCTATCGTTGCTAATGCATGGTTCGCTCTCCCATTCTGGCCACGCGTGGTACCTCCCCTGAACAGCTTTTGGGCCAGAGCCCATATCCTCCCACCAGGCCTTTGAGGTGAGGCGTCCCAGCCCTGTGACTCTGAGGAGAGGAGGTAGGGGAGACATCCATGAGCGTTGGGGTTTGTGTGATAGGTGGTGTGAGCCAGACTACTTACGAACGGGTCTGGGACGAAGGGCCACCAGCACCAAGGGGCTCCCATGTGTGCCACCCCTATAGAACTCCCAACATCCTGTGAGATCCAGCTTCCTCTGGGAAGTATGACAAGGGCCAAAGCACCTTCGAATCTGATTCTACCATTTTCTGAACCATCTGTGACCCTCCAACCCATCCCCTCCTTGCTCCTCTTTCACTCCCTCCTCTCACACATTCTCAGAGTCATACAGTGCACCCTGTGGACTCCCACCGTGCCTCGTTGGCTTTCCGGGAAAACCCCACAGTCCAGCCACCTGGGATGAAGGCCCCTCTCTAGCCATCCAGCATCACCCCTAAAAGAGAAATATTTTTCTTCATGAATTAAAAAGGTTTTAGCCATAGATTCCTCAGAACCAATTCTTGTTAAGTTCCCTGTAAAACAGTAAGCTTACAGAAAATGCCTTTCTCCTGAGCAGGAAATCACTGTGCTTTTGGTCCAAGATAATCTTTGCGTTGCTTCACTTTACTCTGATTGCCTCTGTAGCCTCTTCTAAATCCTGATGTCACCAATTACCTGCCTTAAATTTCCTCTGTTTTAGCTACACAAGATAGTTTATCTTTTTCTGGTTGGGTCCTACCCGATACACGAGTCCATTTATAGGACAAGATGAAGGACAGGAGAAGAAGATCTCACCATATGCTTAACTTTGTCCCTATGCTGCAGCGCCACATGCTTTCCATCCTAGTGAAGAGCTGCCAGTAAATAAGATAACTAAATAAAATGGGTGGTGTGTCAGATAGTAACATGTGCAAGAGATAACAAGAGAAAGAGGAAGTGAACAGAAAGTGAGATTAATTTTTTTTAAATGGTCATGGCAATTTAGATTAAACGAAACTTGGTCTCGTGAGATTTCTCCTTAGCTGAGTCTTTTCTGCACTGGGGTCGTGCCTGGCACAAAACAGTTCTCAAACAGTTTTAACTTAAAAATATGAATGTAAAGAAGGGAATGATGTGTATGGACTAGAGTAGTTGACAGTAGTTTTATGGAAGAAACATGATTTCATTTAGTTCTAAAGCACAGAGAGGATTTGGAAAACATTACTTTTCTGTAACTGCCCCTAATTCAATCAGTATTCTTCTCTATTTCATATCATATGGAACCTTGGTAGAGATGATCTGAAGGATGAGCTGCATGTCTCTTCCTATTACAGCATCACTTAGAAAGTAATGATTTATTTGCAAGTTGAATATATTTGTGTCCATGTATATGTATGTAAAAGTAAAGGGGAGATGAAAATTTCTGATTACACATTAATTCCCCTAAATTCAATCCTGCCATTTCAATTACATTTACCTCTTTTTAATTTAATTATAGAAAGGCATATTTTAGATATCAGTCTGTTTCAATAAACTCAAAATTACTTTCTAATTTGTTTGGTCTGTTGGAATTTTATGTTCATTTCTTCATTCAGCAAGTATCTACTGAGTGCCTACAGTGGTCTGAAGAACATTGTAGTTTCTGAAGATACAACAATAAGACAAGAATGCCTGCCCTTATGGGCTTACATTTTAACAAAAGAGGTGGGGGGAAAAGCAGGATAAAAGTGTAAAATGTCTCACATGTTCAATATTGATAAGTGATAGAGAAAAGAAATAAAGCAGAGAACCTAGATGGGAAGTGCTTGTGTGAGTGCTCCAGTTTGAGATTGATTGGTCCAAGAAGGCCTCAAGAAGAAGAAAAGGTTTCCATAAAAATGCGATGAAAGCACATGTGACAAGCCAGGTATGTGTCTGAGAGAAGAGGATTTCAGGTAGAAGGAATAGCAACGAAAAAGCCTGGCGGCAGGAAACACTCCCTAGGTGACTCAGCACCTGGGATTCCTGCCTTGCTGCAGGGAGGATCTGACATTAGCTTTGGTTTCACTTTGGATCATTTCCCATGGTTTTATAAAACAGATTCATATCACAAAAAGCTAATGTACCCAGATACTGGTGAAATGTTCAAAATCAATTATTTTCTCCAATGCATTCAGCTTTCATGACCTTGATATTTTTTTTCAATATTTTCCCAGTAAGTTTTGGCTTTTGAAAATGATGGCCAAAGTAGGCCAGCATTTTGCATGGACCATTATATGACCCAGGAGTTGGCGTTTAAGGTCACATGCTTAAGAGAGGATAAGAAACAGAATGTGTTCAGTTTTCTAATGTTAATAGAAAAGTAATGTCTTAGATATATCAGAAGTCACACTGGGAGTTTGTAACTTCCACAAGAGTGAGAATCTTGTAGGTAAAAGAAGATTAGAAATCAGGAGTAAGATAGAGCTGAAAGGGTGACATACTTTAGCTCCAGAGAGCAATGAAGCAAGACTTGGACCTCCTCTTCTGACTTTTCAGCTGGTGCATATCTCTGCTAATCAATGAGTTCAGAAAAGAAGAATTAAAATAAAACCAAATTCCAAAAACGTGATTACTCAGTGAGAGTGAAAATGCCTATGTGGAAAATATTTCAGATCAAACCCTCAGAAAACAAAAACTCTAAATTTCCAAGAAATGCTATGAACGTTGGCAGGGTGAACATAGGCACACCCCAGATCTCTGAACTAACATATATGAGGTGTTAATGACCCACGGATTAGCATACACACCCGCCTTCAGCATAGAGAGTGATTCAAGGGGCAGTCTGTTCCAAATACCATAGCCAATCAGGAAGCTGAAGGATTATCACTGAATGACACAAATTTAAAAGTGGCCATATGATACACTTTTGAAAGAAAATGCCTCCAAAGAACTTCTTAAGTATTCAGGTTTCATTTGGTTCTCTTTCTGAAATTTAGCAAGTACTTATAAAATGAACTACTTTTGATTCTGTGCCTATGTCAAAGCATATTTGGTAAAGTTGCAAGAGGTATTTCATTATAAACTCCTGCTTTCCTCTTCTAAAATTTTTCCTTTTGGGGCCTAGAAATTTCCATGTCTGGTTTTATTCTTAATGGAAACTCCTTGGAAAAATGTGAAAAATCCATAGATCCAATAAATGCTTGGGAACTTTGGCGTGGGGACATGAAGGTCTGCTTCCGCTGTCTTTATCAAAAATAAATGCAAGTTCTATTCTTGTTATAGCTCAAAAATAGCATAATAAACCATTTCAAGGTTCCCACCAGATTAAACCTCCAGGGAGAGAAGTATGTAAGAGCAGCATCACCCAACAGTATGAAAGGAGTATCGAGTCAGTTGGCACATGAAAAAATTTCATATGAAGGAGCAGGAGATGATGGGGTCTCAACATGACAGAACTGAATCTAAACAGGGAAATCTGTCTTCCATTTTTGTCACCTCTGAACACAAAGCCAAATTGGAGTGACTTCATAGAAGAACAGCAAAATGATTAGGGCACCAAGGGCTTGATTTATGTGGAGAGATTAAAAGAGCACAGAGTAATGTATATTTTGGCTAAGTGATTGCTAAGAGGAGCATGATAACAGTCTGCAAATATGTGAAAGATGTAAACGCCTCAGGAGAGGAAGAATCCTCTGGCAGGATGCAAATGGACAGCACAAAGGACAAAGAAAAAGTTTGAGTTAAAAATGAGAAGAGGAGAATGCTCACCGTGAGAACTGATCCCATACCTAGAAAATCAGTGGGCATCCTCGTTCTTGGGACATTTGAAACATTCTCATCAGGAGGCTTACTGAAGGAGCAGTTCTTTGCTGGTATAATACTGTGGAATCAGTGATCCCTTGAGTCAAAGGAAGAAAGGAAGCGCAGGGGTGTGTGTGTGGGGGGGGTTGCACGTGCACCACTCACATGGTACATGGAATTGGGGAAGGATAGGAAAGTCAGGCTAGTTGTACTTTGAAAAATAGACAAAGAACAAAATAAGAAAAAGGAAAAATATTTCCCAGCTACATTGAAATAGAGAAATTTTAAAAACTTATGAGTAACTAAGGGGAAAAAAATCTTCTGTTGGATTTTGGAGATTGACCAAATATTAGAATCAACTCCTGAGGTCGTGTTGCCCTTATATGACATCATTCAGAGGATGTAGGTAATTACATCCCAGCTCTACTGCCCACACTTCCTACCTCAAGGTTGGAGGGGGGGTCATAACTACTTTTGGAGTATGTTGGAATTCTTTTATTTAAACGTCTCTTATCCAACCATAATATAAAATCATCTTTGAAACAGCTTGTCTGTAACAGCCTAGAGTGGTGGTGCATCAACCTTTGTAAATGCAGAGTAAACAATATTGATTTGGAGAAATGGGAAGAGAGGTGTTTTCATTCTCATGCAGCCCTTCCCTGGCCCCCTGGTTCCCTTCAGCACACCACATGCAGACACCAACACATGTGCTAATCTCTGAAAGGCAACATTTACAACCATTTTCCCTGGGAAGAAAATGGGGAGAATCTTCCACAGAATTAATAAAAGGTTGGGGGACAGAGGGTGAGGAGAATTTTATCTCTCTCTGCCCTCCGCCCTTCCTTAGTTTTGCAGCTAACCAACAGGAAGGCTGTTTACCTCTAGCAGTAGGTCAAGTGCACAGCCCTCTGCACAGCCAGCGCTCTGCGGAGTGACCAAGTGCTCCAGCTGCCATCCTCGTGAGACTGAGCACATCTGCTTGGAGATGTTTGCAGCATTCCCTGACCTGGGGCATGGGAACCTCAGAACATTTCCTAACCCAGGTCTCATTAGCTTGATACAATTAGATTACCGAAGAATGCAGTTGACGAAAGGCACATATTATTTATAATTTCCATTAGCAGTAAAAATTGTTCCAGACAAAATTTCATAAGGCCATCTCATGTCATTTGTCACACGATTAATCTCACCAAGGGGTGGGGGTTAAGGGGGAATGGCATAAAAGAATCATAGGAAACGTTTGCATGCCAAATAATTGATGTACTTTTTTTTTTTTTAATTTCCTTTCTTTTAGACAGGAACTATTACTACTCTTGGTCTAGCAAGATTTGTGTGTGTGTGTGTGTGTGTGCACACGCACATACACGCACGAGTTTGGTTAATGCTGTGTATCATTTTTGGCAAGTAGATATGATAAAAATTGTAAAATATTAGTTTTCAACTTGTGAATTTTTGTGAGAATGCATTCAGGGATAAGTAATTACTAGGTTGATGTTTACAGTTTAGGTTCTAAACTGTCATTAATGATCCTTAAAAGTAACACATTGATTGAAGTGGGAGGTAAGTGAGGAGACTGGGTCCGAAAAAGGAGTTTCCAGTGTTTTTTATCTGTGTCAGGTACATATGCTCAGTCCTTGCAAAAGAACCCAAAACAATCGTCCCTGAAATTCAGTTTTCCACTTGTATATTTAGGTGGTTGCATCAAACAAACACTAAGAATCTGTGTAGATCTAAAGTCAGTTAACTTAATGGCTAATGATTAGATGAGATGAGTACAATTTCAAGTTTTATAGAAAGTATTACATAAAGTATATACAAAGTTTTATATATGTGTGTATATATATACACACACACACATATATATATAGTGATAGACTAATATATTGCAACGTGGATTCTTAGATTGTTTTTAGGGAAAAGCAGAAATAATTAAACTGATTTTTTAAAATATGTACAGCAAATAAACAGCAAATAAAATGGACAAAATGAACTTCCTCTCTTATAGCTGATTTCTTCCCTTTTTTACCTTTAGTGCATACTTATGAGAGGATTCGTTATTAAAGGATTCTAAGTAGGGTAAAAAGGGTAAAAAGAAAGAAAATAGGGGCGCCTGGGTGGCTCAGTCCTTAAGTGTCTGTCTTCGGCTCAGGGCGTGATCCCAGGATCCTGGGAGAGAGGCCCGCGTGGGGCCCCTGCTCCGCTGGGAGCCTGCGTCTCCCTTTCTCACTCCCCCCTGCTTGTGTTCCCTCCTTCACTGGCTGTCTCTCTCTGTTAAATAAATAAATAAAATCTTTAAAAAAAGAAAGAAAGAAAATGTTCTTTTTTGCTGGGATGATCCAAGAAGAGTCTCCACTATACAGTGTTCTTGAGGAATAAATCCAAGCTAGTTTGTACTACAATAAAATACGGATATAAGGAGTTCAGAGGTCACAAAATAGTTCATTCTCAGTTCTATGATTCTCCCTAATGGAGGGCCCAGATCTATTTTCTATTTATAGAGTTCTGTATCATACTTTTTGAGATGATGCTTATAGTAAACATGTGGATTATTCTTTGATGCAGAAATTGTGGAAAGAGAACATCAAATAAGGTTTCTCTTTGCTTTATGTTTTAATAATCCCTTAATGAAATAAGGACATTCTACTATGAAAAAAGTTGTTATGGTGGCTGGTAAATTTTAATGTCATAAAATACGAACAATTATTTTACATCATGGGTTCAAACACATTAATTAATTTATTAATTTATTCATTAGTTCACTCACTGACTCACTAATTTAATAGACACTTATCAAGCAAATACAATTTGGCAGATACTCTTGGGCATAAGGATATAACAGTTGTGTAAATAAGTGCTGGGATGAGATATGCTGGGGGATCTGGGAATCCCAAATAAAGACACTTTTATTTTTAATATTAGGAAGAATTTTCCATGGGGTGTTGCTTTTAAGCTGAGATTTAACAAATAACAGGGTTTAGCCAACTGAAGAACAAAAAGATGGTGAAGTGGGAAATGAGGTGATGGTTCTCTGGGGAAAATGATACACAGAGATAGACCCCAAGCAAAGTGTTCCAGGTAGAGATGGCTGGGTTGAAAGGCTAGTATATTTATATACATGACAAATGACCCTCCAGAAAGGTTCTATCAATTTATATTCTCACTGAAAGTACTCAAGAGAGTCCGTATTCCCACAAGTTTTACTAGGAATAGAAGACTTAAGATTTATTAGTTAAATACTAGTTGTGTGCCTTTTGCTCAGTGCTATGGAGATTGTGGTCTACACAGGATAAGACACAGCCTCTGTTCCCCAGGCACTTGTCATCCAGTTGAAACAAGAACTAAACCAAAGAACAATAACAAATTATATGTATTAAGAGCACAATTGTGAAATGCACTCAAAAGCTGTGAGGTGTCAGCAGCGCCTGGGTGGCTCAGTCGGTTGGGCATGTGGCTCTTGATTTTGGCTCAGATCCTGATCTCAAGATCGTGAGATCAAGCCCTGAATAAGGATCTGTGTTGGGCATGGAGCCTGCTTAAGATTCTGTCTCTCCCTCCCCCCAATCCTCACTCTTGAGTGCTCTCTCCCCTCCTCAAAACAACAACAGCAACAAAAACTAGTGAGGTGTCTAAGTAGTAAGGGACATTAGTAGAAGTTGCTAAAGTGAGTAGAACAAATATCTACTCACTCGATGAAAGAATAGGGAGAGAAAAAAATTTTAAAAAATAGAGTAGGAAGAGTATGAACAGACCGTATTTTTGCATTTATGAGATTACTTTTCAACTTAATATGCTTGTTATAGTCAAATTATGAGAGCAATTGCTTTTACTATCAATGATCATTTTCAAGCTAAAGTGTATTATGAAAGTGTTCTATGCCTGGCAATTGTGAGTTGTGACAATTTCTTTACATTTCCTCACCTAAATTCTTTATTATTAATCAACGTGATTAGAAAGTAAGCACTGACTTATTTTCTAAATAATATTATACAAAAACTGTGAACCTCTTTTCATTTATCTATTTTCATAAACTAGTGAAAGCATAAATCCCAAACACCTATATTTGAAATTGTTCCAAGTGATAGAAAATCTGTTCTACATACAATGTTACACATTTACAGTCTCATACAACTTCATTAGAGTTGCTGGCTTTTCTATGCACTCATGATTTACACTGAATTTTAAAAAAAATATTAGAATTAGAATAAAAGCAGGACCTAACTTTCCAGAGCCACAAACAGTCCAAGTTTATGTCAGTTGATGGACACCAGACAAACTGTAGACAACTGTAGAATCAGTTAGATCCGGATTTGAATTGTTAGAGTGTGCATTTTAGAACATTAGCTACCCAGAGTAGGCTATTTTACTTCTTTGGAACTCCATCTTTGACTTTGGAGATCCTAATAACTCATATGTATTCAACTAAATTGTTGACAGTATCTTCCACAATTCTGGGTACATTGTAAACATTCAGAGAATAAAAGTTGTGTTGTAGAAATGGCTTAGGAGTTGGGGTAATGATTTTGGCAGTCAGTATTTATTAGGATAAAAGTTCACACATAAAGAAATATAGTACCAGTGCTAATTTTTTTCACAGTATAATTTGTGTTATTCAATTTGGACAAGCTGAAATTAACACAATTTCAACTACAACCCTTATGTTGTAGGTCATCGAGATAGGGAGTCTCAACATTAATTGGAAATTAACTCTTAAATCTAAGCAGTCCAAGTGAAATTAAATATGAAATCTCTAAGTATTGCTGGCTCTTGATACTGAAATTGCATGCATTTTCTATTTTAAAAAGGTAAATATTTCACTGGTAATTTCTTTATTTTATATTTGTTACAGACAATTTCATCATCCATAAGACTACTGGTAAGTCAACTGATTTCCCACTGATTTGGGCAAATATAGATTCAGGTGTTGGTCTATTATTACCTTTCTGTCTGTTCATCCTTTTGGTGGATAAAAAATTATTAACATTTTTCTTGGTGAATACAAATGTTGAATTCAGAATTGTTAACATTCTGAGACACTGAAATAAGAAATATTAAATACATATCACTGGGTTCCAATGAGCTTGTCTTAAGAAATGCAATAAAAAATGCAGCATTGAAAAAGTATATTTAATCTTTTTAACATGAGGGTTACTGGCATATAGTCACACAGGCTGTTTATTACATTCTCAAAAATTTCCTCTCACGAGACTATTTTTCCATCAATATGACCAATATTTCCATTTTTATGTTTCGTATTCTTCATTGATCCTTGTTTTCTCTACAAGAAACAGTTTTGCTATCTGTTTTCATTACCTCCTGTCAAATTTAAGACCATGTCATCCCAATGTGAGATAATCAGATTGGTTAAGAATCAGTTTGTCACAAACTGAAGACTTCAGAGGGGAGGGGGTGGGGGAATGGGATAGACTGGTGATGGGTAGTAAGGAGGGCACGTATTGCATGGTGCACTGTGTTATACGCAACTAATGAAGCATCAAACTTTACATCGGAATCTGGGGATGTACTGTATGGTGATTAACATAACATAATAAAATTTAAAAAAAAAGAAAAAAAAAAAAGAATCAGTTTGTCAATTCTGTGTGTAACCAGTCAAAATGGCTGTCTTAGTAAGTCAGGTGTGCCTTAAACATTAGCAGAGGAGGCAGACTCAGAAGTGTAGGAAAAGGATGCCAGGTTTTGACAGGTAAGTGGATGGGAGAGTCTTTTAAAATTTTGTGATAATTGACCAATTAAAGGTTCATTTATAAATGATTTGAGACAATTACTTTTTTATTTTTAAAGGTGATATCCTTGGTAAGGAGTTTTTTAATGCCATTCAGACTTTATTTTGAATGAAGACATAACAATTTTCTTTTTTTAGTCTTCACTAAGATTAACTTCTTCTGTACAATTGGGAATTGATAAAATATGAGGAATCAATTTGGAGTTGGGTGTTCTGGATCAGGAATAGTACCTGAGTGCCTGGAATCCTGGACAAGAAGTTTGCATAGTACAGATACAGCATCAGCATTCTAGCATATACCCAGAAGGGATGGAAGCCAGGAGGCATGTGGGGAGATGAATAAGGGGACAAGGCTTGGCAAACAGTAGGCGCCTAATGAATGCTTACTAAATGAATATGGAAGCTTGCTTGCAAGTTTGATAGACACAGACTAAAAAGGAAAAATGGAAGAAATTCTGTTTAATCCAGTTAGAATGGCTGAAATTAACAAGACAGGGAACAACAAATGTTGGTGAGGATGTGGAGAAAGGGGAGCCCTCTTACACTGTTGGTGGGAATGCAAGCTGGTACAGCCACTCTGGAAAACAGTATGGAGCTTCCTCAAGATTATAAAAAATAGAGCTACCTTACAATTGCACTACTGGGTATTTACCACAAAGATACAGATGTAGTGAAAAGAAGGGGCACCTGCACCTCAATGTTCACAGCAGCAATGTCCACAATAGCCAAACTGTGGAAAGAGCCGAGATGCCCTTCAGCAGATGAATGGATAAAGAAGATGTGGTCCATATATACAACGGAATATTACTCAGCCATCAGAAAGGATGAATACCTACCATTTGCATCGACATGGATGGAACTGGAGGGTATTATGGTAAGTGAAATAAGTCAATCAGAGAAAGACAATTATCATATGGTTTTACTCATATGTGGAATGTAAGAAATAGCACAGAGGATCATAGGGAAAAGGAGGAAAAACTGAATGGGAACAAATCAGAGAAGGAGTGAAACCATGATAGACTCTTGACTCTAGGAAACAAACTGAGGGTTGTGAAAAGGGAGGTGGTGGGGGGATGCATTTACTGGGTGATGGGCATTAAGGAGGGCATGTGATGTGATGAGCACTGGGTGTTATAGGCAACTAATGAATCATTGAACATTACATCAAAAACTAATGCTGTACTATATGTTGGCTAATTGAATTTAAATTAAAAAAAGAAAAAAGAAATTCTGTTTATCTGAAGGTAGATCTGGGGTTAGGAAAAAAAGAAAAAAAAAGTAAAGAAGGATGTGAAGCAGTGGGGAAAGCATGGCAAAACCAGATTGGACTCACCTTCTATCAGAAGGCCTTTGCAGGATCCATTTCTCTGCTGAAGCACGTACTTGGCTGCCTTTCTTCACTCTCTTTTGTCCTTCCTGCTTGTCATTTGGTAAGAAAGTCTTACTCATTGAATTTAAAGTTATTGATCTATTCCCACTGAGGCATTACTCCTTAAGGATCTCATCCTAACTGTTGGATCAGTAAGATGAATAGAGCCAAACAACATATGTTTATGATCTTACTTTATTTTATTACAAGTCGTATAGATAACAAAGATGGAGTAGGAAAAGCTAGCTTAGGACACAGAATACTTACTCATATGGATGTAGCTAAGAAGCTCTGGGAAGTGCATTTATCTTTTTTATACTTATTTGCCTTCTAGCATTTAGCATTCAGGACAGTGTTTATGAGTAACCTCCTGACCTGAATCAAGTAGAAAATGGAGATGGGAAAATTTAGGAGATTATACCATTTCTTATATAATGTCTCAACTTAGGAGTGGATAAGAGATCAGATTTGTCCGTACGGTTGGTCTACTTTGCTGAAATTCATAGACTATTTGCCTGGCTTTATATTCACTTTCTCCATGTAAACACATTTGTAAGCCTCTTCAGTGGCAGGAAGTTTTTTCTTGAATTAACCAAATTATGACCTCTGAAATTCCCTTAGTAGGATTTTAGGAACTTACTGATCTTTGATTTTTCCTTTCAGGCTATTGCTTTCAAAATCTTCTCTTTTCAAGCACCATTTAAGCTAATGTTATATAATCATTAAAAAGGTAAATAGTAGACTGTAATAATCAGGCAAAAAGAATACAAATCTTCAGGTAAAGTTTCAGATTTTACTTGAAAAGACAAATATGAGGGGTGCCTGAGTGGCTCAGTTGGTTAAGTGGCTGCCTTTGTCTGGGGTCATGATCTCGGTCCTGGGATCGAGCCCCACATGGGGATCCCTGCTCTGTGGAGAGCGTGCTTCTCCCTCTCCTCCCAGCTTGTGCTCTCTCTCACTATCTCTCTCTCTCTCAAATAATTAAATAAAATCTTAAAAAAATAAAGACTTTATTTAATTATTTGAGAGAGAGAGAGATAGCACAAGAAGGGGGAGCAGGAGAGGGAGAAGCAGGATCATGACCTGAGCCGAAGGTAGATGCTTAACCAACTGAGCCACCTAGGAGCCCCTAAATAAAATCTTAAAAAAAAAAAGAAAAGGAAAAAAAGAAAAGAAAAGGAAAGAAAAGAAAAGAAAAGACAAATATGATCCACAAGAGTTCATGACCCTTTTTACAGTGAGATAAGGCAATCCCTTGACAGTGTAGTTTGTTTCCCTGCTGTTGTGATATGGAGGGAGGTTGCAAAGGGCTCCAGAAGTCTGATGGGATATCCTCTCAATCCTCCTATCATGGAAGCAAAGATACTTCAAAGTATGGGTCTGGGTCTTTGGTTGCCGTTGGCACATTTTTATTTCCTATCTAGATGAGAGCTCACTAGGTTGTAGGAAGTGCTTTAGCTTGGACACTGAGAACCTTGCTCTGATTCTAAAACAAAATAGCCAAGTTCCTTTAATCAAGCTTTTTAGCTTTCTTAGCATTTACTGTAAGATAAAGGATGTTCAATGGTTGGCTTATCAGGTCCCGTAAATATCTAATATTCTAATATACACTATCATGTGATTTTATTTTTCCTTACCTATTGAAACATAGCTAAAGTTCCATGATCAGTACTTCTTGAACTAAAGCATTCAAGAATGCATCCGTTGATATAACTGTCCACTTAGGTAATATAACTTATCCTTGAAAACACTGTATAGGTCTCCAGACCATGAAGATACTACTTTATGGACATCATCCCAGTATGTACTCTTTAAACAGATCATTGTTAACAATCAGTTCACAAAAACCTAGTCACACTACAATATTCCTAAGGAGGTTTGATGATCCTGACACATCTAGTGGTTTAAGTCCTCAAATATGGGGTGCCTGGGTGGCTCAGTCATTAAGCATCTGCCTTTGGCTCAGGTCATGATCCTGGTGTTCTGGGATCGAGCCCCGCATCGGGCTCCCTGCTCAGCAGGAAGCCTGCTTCTCCCTCCCACTCCCCCAGCTGTGTTGTTCCCTCTTGCTGCCTCTCTGTCAAATAAATAAATGAAATCTTAAAAAAAAATCCTCAAATATATTAACAATATCTATACGTATATATAAAATGATTCGTGATTCCTGGCTAAATAAATCAAGTAATTGTAATCTTTTAGCACTGGGAACATTTTGATCATCTCACACTGTAACAGGGACTGAGGAGTTGAAATTAAGCATCATAAAATGCAGAATAAAATTATAAAGACCTTCTTGTAATACAAAATTCATGGAAACAAAACTCTAATTTCCTGATGGATATTTTATATTAATGTAATGGATACCTCAGTGTAGTTAAATTGCATTAAATGGTTATTAATGCTTGAATAAACTTCAAGGAAGTGGGTACTGGTTGAAATGGGATAATATTTTGTTCTGCTAAATTATACGTTAATTGGTATTTCCTCTCTTGTAAAAGGACCTAAAGGGTTTAATAAAATATGTGGTAGAAACATTATTTTTTTCTTGAGATATTAAGTCAAGAGTTTAACTGGAAGTGTTTCAAACCTTTCCCAGAAAATTCTTCAGTATTTGTGATGACATGGGTTTCAGGGACTCCCAAAAGTAAATAATTAAAGCTTTTAGTCATCCAAATAATGATAGATTGCGTCATGGGAAAAAATGTTACAAATTGTACAGTTGAGATTTGTTTTCTTACTGCATGTTCCACAAAGGGGAGGGAAGGAGGGGGAAAAGAGGAAGGGAGAGGAGATTGAAAGAGGAAGAGAGAGAGAGAGAGAGAGAGACTGATTCCATAGGCAAGGACAAGCCATCTTTCTAATTCTCAAGTTACTTCAAAAGCTATATTTGATAATACAAGGAATAAGACATTGCAGTTCATTTTCATTTTATCAGATTATGAAAAGTACTGGAAACTTCAAGTTTTACCTGAGGGATGTGGTGCTGCTGCTATGCATGAGGAAAACAGCTGCAAGCAAGTACTTGAATCTGGCCAGACTAGAGTCTTGTTTTGAGTTTCAGTTTTTCGGGTAGAGTTAACTTTGTGATGAAATTAGGTCCGTGCCCCCGGATGCTTATAGAGGACAGAGGACTTAAAGATTGTATAGTTTTCAGGACTCAGCACAAGTGGAACTGGCACAGAGGGCATGTCAGGAAAATTCAGTTTAGGAACTTAGAAAGCATGCATAGATTTACAGTCCAGAGCTAGTGCACTGACTTCTATTTAAACATTATTTAGAAGTTTTGGTGCTCAGTTCCTGTCTTGTGGGAGGCACATCTCATTTTCTTGAGGGTCAGCAGTCATACAATGTTACTCAAGTGTCATACAAAAAAGGAAACACGGGCCACTCAATCTAAACTAATAGACAATGTGGCCCAGTCACAGGGACTACATCACCAAGATGAAATATTTGTAGCACTGTAAAAACTAAACCCAGGGGGCTGGCAATTCCAAGTAACTAAGACCAACAGGAAGTGACCCCCAACTCCGTGGTGACACTCTGCTTTCGAATTGAAACATACTTATCAACAGGGAAGTTAAGAAAAGAGAAACTACAGAAAAGAAATGAAGAGTCATTAATCAAGGCACCAAAGGGGAAAATGGTATGTGCACTTCAGGATAAACAGGAACATTGTAAGGTCAGTGTAAATTCATGGCCATTTAAATCTATTACTGAAAGCTGTGTGTACCCACCAGGCCTTTAGGGCAATATATAAAATATATTTTCCTCCATCCATTTGTTCATCTAGTGAGAATACTGGGGCAAAGTTAAAGGATAAAACTTTAACTAAACCCATACAATTGAGATGCATATATACAATCGCAAACAAGTAAAATAAGGTGTCTTCAACTTGTAGCCTATTTGTCAACTAACACAAGATACATTCACAGTTCAGGATTTCAGACTTTGTATTGGATTCTGTCTTTTTCCAGCTTCCTCTTTCTGATGAAATTCCTTTGGAGGCTACTGCATCTGTTATTTTTAAAGACAAGCTTTATCAAGACATGACAGAATCTTACTTTTCCAGTGATTTAAACCTGGGAAGTACCTGGCTTCCAATAATTCTAGTTGTTTGTCATCTAGTTTACACAGATGGAAACGACTGTTGTTTCTGTTGTGCGTGAATGGTTCAAACTGAAAATCCTGTGTCATTATGTCTTCTCTGGAGAAAACATAAAGAAATTATATTGGTCTCCAAAGACAGTGCACCTAATAATGCAGTACATGGGAAAATATCTTCCTTTCTCTTAACACTTCCTAGACTGTGTGGAGGAAATAAAAGATCCAATTCCATACTGGCACCAAAGTAACCCCATTGTTTTATTGATAAGATTTTAATCCCCCAAAATCATGTAAAATATTTTTATCCCCTAGTTAAAAAGTAACAAACAAACAACAAAAACAAAAAACCCCGCAGTCTTTACACTGCTTTAAATCACTATGAGATGTGCCTCCATTAGCCCAGTGGGAGGTATTGGTGACAGGTTAGACACAGTTGCCCTACCACCTCACTAACGGTGACCTTAAATGAATTAACCTAACATCCCCACATTTAAATTTTCTCCTCTTTAAAATGGGGCAACACCCATCTCCTAAAGTGGTGGTGAGGCTTTCATAGCATTTATGTGTTTGTTTGTTTGCTTGTTTTAATAGTCCCTTGTTCCTATCACATAGTAGTGTATCAGAAAGGGTAATCATTATTTATGGCTAGTCCAGTCAAACCAATTAATCATGGCTCTCCAGAGATACCAGGTGATATCTTATTTCATAAACAGTGCTAATTGATGTGCTTTTAAGTTAACACTTCTTTTAGTACTAAACTCTTGTCTTTTCCTCCAAAAAGCCCATAAAATTTAGCAAATTCTTCTCTTATGGGACACTTTACGCCCCTCCCAAATTCCTGTGATTAGAAAAACTCCTTGTGTTATCTCAGTGAGGGAGGCTGATTCTCTCTTTTCGGTAACAATCCAACCCCATCATTCCCACCTTGTTTAACTCAGAAAAACGTCCTAATCTTGTGCTCACCTTCCTGCCACAAAGGAGAATACGTTTCTTTTCCCAGTAATTCTCTAAAGAGAGTGTAATTCTTGGTGTGGGAAGAGTGTAGTTATGATTGCCAAAGATTTTTAGTCTCTGTTTAGGAGGTTTATAGTATTTCTATGTCTCATCCCATTCCTAATCTAGTCCCAAAGCTGTGGTAGGTCTTAGGGCTGCATAGTCTAGACAACTGCATTAAACCATGAAAATCTGTTCATCACACATTTTTGTCTGGAGGCTTCACCCCCTCCTCTTGACCTCTTATCTGGGGCACTTTGGGGACTGACGTCTACATCTAACTCTTGTAAAGGATAAAGCAGCCTGGGAAATATGTAGAAGGAAGATTGTTAGGTGTAAAGACATAAACTTAGTCTATAGATATGACACAATATGAATAACTGAGAAGTGAGCAAAAACTGAGAAATAGTGAATTCTTTTTGGTGTATAGGAAATGGTCAAAAGATTAAAAGAAGAGATAAAAGAGGACAGGAAGGTGTCAGTTATTAAATGCATTTCTGGGCAAACATAAGAGAGTGGCCATATGATCAGGAATTTATATGATAAAAATGATAGTCCCACTGAGGAATTTTATTCAGATACCTAAAATAAAAGGAAACCCCATAGGTCACTTTTTAAAATCTAGATGTTATATTTCCTTCCTGCTGACAAAAGCAAGAGTTAAAGTTTGAAAGATAAATGAAAGCTTCACATTGGCTTCAATCCCAAGATAAGAGCATTTAGAAACCTCTGGAGGTAGAGGGAAACCTGGCGGAAGGATTTGGGGATGTACATTTTACTGGTCAGTGTATCTAGGGCCTTGTGGAGGGAAAGACAAGCCCAGAGCCAGCCAATGCTCTCTGTGACTGAAAGGGAAGATGTGTGCTCTACACAAAACTATGCAGACAGAGAATGTGAGAGCCTGTGGACTGCCAGTGACGGACACTGTCATAACAGCCCGCCTGGTCGTTTGTTATTTCCAACTGTTAGGCTCAGGGGCCAGCAATTCATAGCCTTTTCATAGCATTCAAGTTTATTGCTTCTGCTAGAGTCAGAAGGGGCAAAGTAATCTTTCTAATGTATTCAATGGCTTTTGAGTGAAAATCTAGCTGTGCAGCATAAAATCTAACACAGAATTCAACTTGCTGACGGGCATAGGTTCTCAGGACATAGACTGCTGCCTGCCATGGTGGTGGGCCCTGTAACTCTCAGATTGGAGTTCAGAGGACCTCCTTCTGTTGTATCCGGAAGCAGAAGACAGATATTAGGTCAACAAGGAGGTTAATATAAATATGCAGAAGCAATGGAGTGCAGTGGTAACAGATGTCTGACATGCTGTTCTGTCAAGGGAAATTTGTGACTATGAAATGTCAATTATTAGTGGCCTAATAGTGGTAACATTGATGATTTAGATCATATTGTAGATGATGATAATTATGGAAGGCTCTATGCTCTCCATTGTGTATTTGGCTTTTAACATGTTGCTTCTCATTTAAAAAAAAATGTTATGGAAGCTATTATATTATTACTACATTCTAGGACAAAATGAATGAACTATTTTCCCAGAATGACAGATGATCAGTCAGATAATCATCATCCACTCAGACAAAATTGCAGCAGACACCAACTCAGTTAGTACTCCCCAACAGAATATGTTTTCAACTTTCATTCCGTCAATTCTTTTTGGCCATATATCTGCTAGCTCTGATCAGATTATTAAAAACATCTAAGCTATTATAGATGAGGAATTAGATTTGATCTTTTCTACTTGGAATTGGCAACTAAAATGTGAATTAACAAGAATGTACTGAGCAACTGTTACATTCAAGACACTGTCATAGTTCATCCGGGGGTAGGATGGGGGAAAGATTGGCAAGATACAGAAATGCATACTGTGCACATCACAGTCTACTTGTTGAGATGAAATAAACATACATGGAAAGCTTAGTAAAATACTGACATTAGATACTAATTCAAGACCACAGGAAAGACCACAGAGTGATTCAAGATAGTTTTCAGTGGAAGAAGCCGGATGTGAAATGTGATGAGTGTAGAAGGGGAAAGTGCGGGCTCTTGGAGTACACTTCTTTGGACACTGAGGCTACACCTGTCACTAATGATAGATAGAGCTGAGAGAAAAAGCAGAGCATGGCTAGCATGAGCGCAAAATCAGGCAAAGAAGACAGGACATGGTTCCTAATTCAGTCATATTAACAAATCACCAGGCTTAGAAGTGCATGTATATTTTAACTATTTTTCAAGTTAATCTAAGTCTTGCCTGCCTGGTAGTAGAGGGTGATTCAGCCCACTCTGAAAACTCAAATGACCAGAACCAGATATTATAAGAAAATATAAAAGGAGGAGTTGAAGGAAAAAAATCAACCAAATCTACAGTAAATATGTGTTAGAATAGAATAAGCAAAATAAAGGTCTACCCTAGTCCTTCTCAACACAAACACAATTGCTATGAGATTATAGACAAGGTGTAAGTCTTACACTTTTTGCCATTCGTAGTGTAATTAATTTATGAAAAAAAAAACAGTTCTAACAAATTCCTCAGGAGCAGTGTGAAAATGGTCTTTCTTAAGATGCATTCAGGATGGGTGTGCACAGCAAGACTGGACAGATGTCAAGACAGAAGGCATCAGAATACACCCGCCCACATTGCAGTTACTGTCACTGCTAGGGAGACACATGCAGGAGCACATCAGTACTGGCTGTAAGAAGGGGCAGCTGCTATGCTAAGTACAACCTTGCACTTGGAAACATAGGGCTGCCAGGGTCAGGGAAACAGATGCCCAGCTGGACGTTTTAATGGGGTGACACACTCCTTTGGTATGGCATTTATAAAATAGCTAAACATCCAAGAAAACCCCTTAGTTGTTTAGTCACTGAAATTTTAATCATTGTTTGCTCTGATTACTATGATTACTACTTTGGAAATTTGTAAGACCTTTCTCCTCAAATGTTTCAAAAACATTTTGGGGGCAATACTTTTTAAATAGTATCTTGTACAGTGTTTACATTGTAACTACATTTACACCTTTCTCAATTTAAATTTGAAGATTTAACCAGAAATTTTGTTATTGTGTTTGTTTCCACTTAAAGAGATTCTTCAGAGTTAACAGATTTCCTCCCCCAGTTTCCTATAATTCTCTGTACAGACTCAATTTTAAGGATAAATTATCTATGGACACCTGGGTGGCTCAAGTCATGATCCCAGGATCCAGAGATCAAGTCCCTCATTGGGCTCCTTGCTCAGTGGGGAGACTGCTTCTCCCTCTGCCCCTCCCCCCTGGTCCTACACTCTCTCTCTCTGACAAATAAATAAATAAAATCTTTTTTTTTTAAAGGATAAACTATCCAAGCTCTTCAGTTCCTATTGTGGCTTCTTAGCTATTTAGCTGTTTAGAGAAACAAAACTCATGTTTCTCAACTTTGTGAAACTTCTGCAGTATTCCAGGAAGACTACCTAATCCTGCTTAATTCAGTAGCCAGAGTAAGGTATTCTAGGTTCACTGTACTACTTTAGATCTTCTGGAGTTTTCTCAAAGCACTGTCATTCTTGCACGCCTTACACCAAACTTGTAAGAGAATATGAAAAATTCCTACTTAGAAACTCCTTAAAATTCCAAATATAGGTCTTCATATATTGATTTTAATTAATCACCAAAGATAGCATAAGTCATCCTGGAGGTCCAATTGTTAATCCTCCCAGTCTACTCTCATCAAGGACATGGACAATTCATCCATGGTAAAATTTAATTTTAGCTATAATTACAAAAGTTTGAAATTAAATCTCACCAGTGCTATGCTCCCATTAATATGGACAAAATAACTGATCTACTTAGGATTAATGTGGGGGACAAAAGTAAGATTTAATTTTTTTAACTTTTGTAATTAATTTGGGAAAATGTGATAAAGGATTTGGTTTCAGAGAGAGAGAAAGAGAAAGTTTCAGAGTTTCGAGGAAGACATTCTAGCCATCCCTCAAATCTCTCACATCCTTAAAGAATATTGTGTAAGGTAATATGAACTGTAACTCAAACTAAAAATAATACATAACAGTTCCCAAACTTGAGAAGTTGAAACTTGAGCTTATAGAACATTTCTCTCCAACAATTGAAGAAGAGGGAATTATGGGACAGAATTCTGACTCTCTATATACTACAGAGTCACTACGCCAGCCACTTACTGATAATCACGGTGATCACAAAGAACACGATGTTTTGGGGCGCCTGGGTGGCACAGCGGTTGGGTGTCTGCCTTCAGCTCAGGGCGTGATCCCAGCGTTATGGGATCGAGCCCCACATCAGGCTCCTCCTCTGTGAGCCTGCTTCTTCGTCTCCCACTTCCCTGCTGTGTTCCCTCTCTTGCTGGCTGTCTCTATCTCTGTCGAATAAATAAATAAAATCTTAAAAAGAAAAAAAGAACACGATGTTCTTTACAAAAGAGGCACGAGCTCTTCAATTACCTTCCCACATTCAACATTTCTTCATACTGCAGTATTCTTCCTGATATATGAAATTCAAGTTTTTAGGGTCCAGAGTGTTCAAAGAAACTGGCAAGTATAATAAGAACCAGACTCTTAAACATATTCAAGAAAATCTCAACACTTATTTTTCTGGTTCCTATTTGTTCTACTTAATGACAATTGTGGTTTATGGAATAAAACATTCTCAAGTTTCAAAAATTTCCAGCTTAAATTGTAAAGAGAGTAATTAATTGAGAGATTCATGATATGCTTTAACCACGAAGCTCTAGAAGAATATGGACAAGAAGGTCTTTCAATAACCCTAATGTGAATTTCTCCAAAGGGAAATCCTAATGAGTAATCGAATGTAAATGATGTCCATCAGCAAACTGCAACAGCAGGGACACCGTACAGGAGCTGGTCTTTCATTAGAAGAGAAACATTCTTAACTACAGCTTATTTTGCCACAGATGTACAGGTGTTTGGAGATTTGTTTCCTCTTCCTGTGTATCCTAATTGCCTTCACTGTATGGGTAGCTTATGGAGTAAACATAAGATAAAATGAGGTGATAATAAGGTTTAGTTAGATATGTTAAGGAACAAGAAAAAAGAACGTGCTAAGTCCTATGAATGCATACCACATAGTTTTAGTAAACATAAAAGAGACAATTATATTATGTTGTCATAAAGATGCCCTCAAATTTGATAGTCCAAATCTCTCTTATTTTAATGAACTAGGTTTATATTTTAAGAAAATTAAAGATTGATTTCCCATAGGATCAATGTTATATTTCGTTGTTACATTGCTTGAGAAATTCCAAATGGTCACAAATAAATGTAGAAAAGTTAAAAATAATGCTGGATTTTGTAGTTACAACATAATTATGATCAATGAAATTCAGTAATAAGATTTATAAATGAAGCACAGTCTTCTCTCATTGGATAGTAAAAGGTACGTTATTTTGGCAAATAATAGAATGTATATGTTGGTTCAATGGTGAAATTACTAGAACGTTGGAGAGTGAGGGTTAATTTTAAAAGATCTATATTATGCCAGATGACTGAAGAGGGAGCATTGACTGCACAACTAATTAGCGTTAAATAAATAATAATTATTCAAGAATATATTTTAGAGCTTTTTCTGTTGCTGGTAAATCATTTGAATATAATACCATAATATTATATGCCATAAAGTGATTAGAAATAAAGAATTATTTACTGATAATGTTTTAATTTATCCCCTAAAAAAAGCATCATCTCTCATATTTAAAAAAGGCCAGTAGTTACTGAACTGCACTTCTACATGTCAATGTCCTATTATTGATTGGCACATAAAGAAGCTTGTTGGAATCAGTTAAAGATGGAATGTAAACCCAAAGATGAAAAAGATATTACTGACAAAATCTGAATGACTTTATCTGAAGGAAGAAAACAAACATTAGACTTTCCCATGAACATGTGTTTGATTTTGGTATAGTTCATCCCTAAAAATGTGAAATTGATACAGCTTTTTATCAGGATTAGATTATCCTAAAAATGTGGGATGGTAAATAACACAGATCGAAAACTTCTCTTGTGAAAATCAATTCTGAAGTTTTCTTTTTAATTGTTCTCTCCCCACCTTTGGTTAAGATGCTGAAATGTTCTGAACTCTTTTGTCAGATTAAAATATAATGAATGTCTACTTGGCTTCAAGGCTAAATTATATTGGAATCAAGAGGTTCAGATAAATAAACAATTAAAATAAATCATATTCAGTTTGGCCCAAAAGAAGAAGAAAGCAGATACATTTTATTCTGAATGACTGAAGACATCAAGTTTAGTTTTCAGAAACTTAAGTTTCACTAATCTTGAGCCAACATGAGGATATAGTTTGGTATAGGGATTTGTATTATTTAATAAGTGAAGATAACTGTAATTAATACAACTTTAGTGATTTGCATTTGTCAAAACATCTGGAATACAAAGCTAGTATATGTGCTAGATTAATTATTTTCGAGAACTTTTGACTATGTAGATTATGAGATGAAATATTTCTGAAATAGGAAAAAAATTCTGGAGGGTTTAGGGAGGTAACCTTAAAAATATTCACAAACAATGTACAGTGTATCCCAACACATGAGCTAGAATCTGTACACAAAATTCATACCATGAGATAAGATCAGAAAGAGGTAGGGGGCGCCTGGGTGGCACAGCGGTTGAGCGTCGGCTCAGGGCGTGATCCCAGCGTTATGGGATCGAGCCCCACATCAGGCTCCTCCGCTATGAGCCTGCTTCTTCCCTCTCCCACTCCCCCTGCTTGTGTTCCCTCTCTCGCTGGCTGTCTCTATCTCTGTCAAATAAATAAATAAAATCTTTAAAAAAAAAAAAAAAAAAAAGAAAGAGGTAGAACTTACTTATGACCTTAGCACCACATCAACAAATGTTTATTCTTCACTGAATACTTGTGTCAACTTGTTGGACAGGGATGCACTCAGACACAGGTCCCTTGATCCTTTTCAGGGGTCTTCAAATGACTTGTAAAACTATAAATTTTATGTAAAAAAACTACAGATTTAATCATTCAGCAGTTCCACTCCCAGGACCATATCAACATAAATCCATTCATATGTTCATCCAAGAGCAAGTGCACAAATTCTTGCAGCAAGACTGTTCACAACAGCCCCAAACTTAGAAACCACCCAAATGTCCCTCACCAAAACATTAAATAAAGTGTTATCCTAACCCACTTCCTTTATAGGCATTTTTTTTTTCTGAACATATGAGAAAACACAATGTATGGAAAGGGCATTATGTGTAAAGATTAAAATCTGGCTCCTAGTGTGCTATGATTTGTATGTCTATGTCCCTCCAAAATAAATATGCTGAAATCCTAACCTCCAATGTGATGTATTTGGAGGTGGAGCCTTTGGGGGGTGATTAGGTCATGAGTGTGGGATCTTCATGAATAGAATTACGCCCTTAGAAAAGTGGCCCAAGAACGCTCCCTTGTCCCTTCTGCCATGTGAGATTACAGCATGATGGCTATCATTGAGGAAGCTGGTCTCACCAGACACTGAGTCCAAAGGTACCTTGATTTTGGACTTCCCAGTCCCCAGAACAGTGAGAAATTAATGTCAATTGTTTGCAAGCCCCTTGGTTTCTGGTATTTGGTCATAACAGTACAAAGGGACTAAGACCTAGTATCACATTATTGGGTTCAAATCCCCTCCTCCAAGGTATTAGTTTTGTGACTTTAAGTTTCTTAAGCACTCAAACCTTTAGTTTCTCATTTGTTACATGAATGTGAAAATAAGAGTGTCTAACTCCATGCTGTCATTGCTAGGACTAGCAACATTAAAGACCCTAATAGAATGCCTGCCTGGCACAAGTAAAGCACAGAGAAAATTTGCAATGTTTGCTTGTTTGTTTAAATTGTATTATTATTAAATTTATTTAAAATGAAATAAGCACTTTTGGGAGTCTAAAATTTTTGACTTGTGTAGAATCGTGTAGTCACCAACAAAATCAAGACACAGAGGAGTTCCATCACCCCCAAAAGCCCCTCAGGCTATCCTTTTGCAGTCAGACCTCCCATGATTTATTACCCATGTAGCCACTAATCTATACTCTATTGCTATAGCTTTGCCTTCTCCAGAATGTCATATTAATGGAGTCATACAGTATATTGACTCTTGAGACTGGCTTCGATCATGTACCATAGTGCACCTGAGATTCATCCATATGGTTGCATGTATCAGTAGTTTCTTTTCCTTTTATTTTTGTTTGTTTAGGCATTTCCTAGTTCAGGGATATTTGGGTTGTTTCAGTGTTTAGTGACTACAAATGAAGCTTCCAGACACTATGTATGTTTTCGTTTTGTTTTTATGTAAGAACATTATTAATATATAATTCACGTAGATATAAATCATGCATCTAAGGTGTATAATTCACTGGTGTTCAGTGTGTTTATAGAGTTAGGCAACATTAACTCAATAAATTTTAAAATATTGTTATTGCCCAATGGTGAACTCCATTTTTAACATTTTGAGGAACTGTCAAACTGTTTTCCAAAACAGCTGCTCCTCTTTGCAGTCACATCTGAGTTTTTTGTTATAACCATCCTAGTGGCTGTGAATTGGTATCATTGTGGTTTTGATTTCCATTTCCCTAGAGCCGATCTTGTAAAACATCTCCCATGTACTTTTTAGTCATTTGAAGATCTTCTTTAGATAAATATAGATTCACATCTTTGTCCCATTTTTTAAAAATGGGCTATTTATCTTTTTAGTATTTATTTATAAGAGTTCTTTATATATTCCAGTCACACATCTCATCAGCTACATAATTTGCAAAACTTTTCCTCCATTATATGGATTCTCTTTTCCTTTCCTTTCCTTTCCTTTCCTTTCCTTTCCTTTCCTCCTTTCCTTTCCTTTCCTTTTTCCTTTCCTTTCCTTTCCTTTCCTTTCCTTTCCTTTCCTTTCCTTTCCTTTTCCTTTTCCTTTTCCTTTCCTTTCCTTTTCCTTTTCCTTTTCCTTTTCCTTTTCCTTTTCCTTTCCTTTCTTTCCTTTTATTTTATTTTAAAATATTTCATCCATTCCCCCACCCATGTCCCCTCTGGCAACCACCAGTTTGTTCTCTATATTTGAGAGTCTGTTTTTTTGATTCTTTCTTTTTCTTCTTTGTTTTGTTCTTTAAATTCCACACATGAGTGAAATCATATGGTATTTGTCTTTCTTTGATTGACTTATTTTACTTGGCAGTAAAACCGTTATGTCTATCCATGTTGTTGCAAATGGCAAGATTTCATTCTTCGTTATGGCTGCATGATATTCCACTGTGGATACACATATACCACTTTTTTTTTATCTCTTCATCTATGACACTTGGGTTGCTTTTATATCTTGGATATTTTGGATAATATTGCAATAAACACAAGAGTATATATATCTTTTCAAACTAGTGTTTTTGTTTTCTTTGACTAAAAACACAGTAGTGGAATTATAGGATCATATGATAATTCTATTTTTATTTTTTTGAGGAATCTTCACCCTGTTTTCCACAGTGGCTGTACCAGCTTGCATTCCTATCAAAGGTTCACAAAGGTTCCTTTTTTTCCACATCTTTGCCAAGACTTGTTATTTTTTGTTTCTGATTTTAGCCATTCTGACAGGTGATATCTCATTGTGGTTTTGATTTGCATTTCCTTGATGATTAGTGATGTTGAGCATCTTTTCGTGTGTGTGTGTGTGTGTGTGTGTGTGTGTGTGTGTGTGTGTGTGTGTTGGCCATCTATGTGCCTTCTTTGGAAAAATGTCTATTCTGTTCATTTTTTAATTGAGTCGTTTGGTTGTTATTTTTATATTAAATTTAGTAAGTTCTTTATATACTTTGGATATTAATCCTTTATCAAATATATTATATTTGCAAATATCTCCTTCCACTCAGTAGGTTGCCTTTTTGTGTTGTTCACGGTTCCCTTTGCTGTGTAAAAGCTTTTAATTAACCCAATAGGTTAATTTCGTTTTTGTTTCCCTTCCCTTTTATGGTTTTAGGTCTTAAATTTAAATCTACATGCCATTTACTGCTATAAATTTCCCTCTCAGAACTGCTTTAGCTGCATTCCACAAATTTTGATGTTCAGTAATTCAATTAAAATATGTTTCTGTTTTTCTTTGTAGCATACTCTTATAACTGTTAGTTATATAGACATGTGCTGTTCAATTTCAACCTATATGGGGATTTTCCAGATATCTTTCTGATATAGATTTATATGATAATCCTGATATTAGCAGAGAACATAAGTTGTATGCTTTCCATTCTTTTAGATTTTTTATGATTTGGTTTATGGCCTACAGCATGGTCTTAGTGAGCGTTTCATGAACATTTGGAAGAATATCTGGTCTGTAGTTGCTGAATATTCCATAAATGTCACTTTGTAGTTCAGAGATTGGCAACTTATTAAAGTGAAAAATAGTACATATTTTAAACCTTGAAGACCAAGAAGCAAAATCAAAGAGACTTTGTAGGTACTCATATAACCATTTATAATGCAACCATTTTGAAGAGTAAAATCCATGCTTAGCTCCGGGTCATGCCAAAAAAGGTGGTAGTCCAGATCTCATTGGTAAACCATAATTTGCCAAACCCTATTTTCACTTAATTGATGGTATTGTTTAGATATTTTTTATATCTTTGTTAATGTTCTGTCTTACTGCTTTATCAACTACAGAGAAAGGGGTATTGAAATCTTCTAGTATAATTGTGGACTTTTATATTTCTCCTTTTTAAGATCATTTTTTAGTATTTCGTATATTCTGGAGCTCTCTATGTACAGATGCTTTTAAGATTGTTATGGATTTGGAGTTTCCTGAACTTCTCAAATCTGTGAATGTATGCTTTTCACCAAATTTAGGATGCTTATAACTATTCTTTCTTCAAATATGTTTTGTGCAGCAGTTACTTTTTCCTCTTTTAAGAACTCTAACCATAAAAATATTAAACATTTAAGTATTATTCCACAGGTCACTAAGGCTCTGTTTATTTTGTTTTCCATCTCTTTTTTTCTGTTTCATTCAGACCTGGTCAATTTCTATTGTTCTATCTCAATTTTACTCTCTCTTTCCTCTGTCATCTCCATTCTACTTTGAGCCTCTCCAGTAATTTTTTTTTGTATTGGTTTATTTTCTGTTCTAATGTTTTTATTTGCATTTGTTTTATAGTTTCTGTTTCTCCTTATTCATTTCAAGAGTACTCATGTTTACCTCATAAAGCTTATAATAACTTCTTTAGATTGTTGTGTGGTAATGCCTATATCTATGTCATCTCAGGGCTGTCATCTGTTGATTTTCTTTTCCCTTGATAATTGGTCAGATTTTCCTGGTTCTTGGTCAAACTGCCCTGGGTCCTAATGTTTTGAGTAACTTTGGATAGTGTCTGGACATTTGGAAACTTAGAAACCAGGCCTTCTTAAAATCCAGTTGATAATGCTGATTTTTGTTTCTTTTAGCAAGTGGTCAATTTGTGTATACAATGCAAGTCAGACTGTCTTCTGCAGGTGATCTAATGTAAATTTAATATTCAAAGTGTTTACTGTGTTCTTTGAGTCTGTCTGTCACCTGAGGAGTAGCAGTGGTTTATATAGTAGTTCATTTTTCAGACCCTTGGCTATGCTTCTTGGGTACATTCTGCACAAGGACACTTGAGGGTGAATTCAGGACTTGTGTTGTTTCGTATGCAAATAGGGGTTCTCCAGCTTGTTCCTCTGTGGGATTTCTCTGACACTCTGAGCTTATACGGACTGTTTTTTGTTTTTGTTTTTGTTTTGTTTTTTGGTGCCACTAGACAGAAAGACGAGATTCTTTCAAACTTTGGGCCTCCCAAGTTGCTGTACAGATCCAACCATCTGGGCCTGCCCTTGGGGCAAAATAAAGAGAGAAGAGATAAAATATATATCTATGGAATTCTTTTACATTATTATTTGTTTAACAATACTTTACTCTCTTCGTGAATCCGGAGTTATGGATGTTTTTCTTTTTTTTTTTTTTTCTTTTTTTTTTTAAATTTTATTAATATATTATGTTAGTCACCATACAGTACATCCCCGGATTCCGATGCAAAGTTCGATGCTTCATTAGTTGCGTATAACACCCAGTGCACCATGCAATAAGTGCCCTCCTACTACCCATCACCAGTCTATCCCATTCCCCCACCGACTCCCCTCTGAAGTCTTCAGTTTGCTTCTCATAGTCCATAGTCTCTCATGTTTCATTCCCCCTTCTGATT